>NC_053431.1:14808019-15103945 GCF_007990345.1 Gossypium hirsutum | reverse complement strand
TTCCTAATCGTTTCTCATTATCCTGGCCAAAAATTAAGGAGGAAAGAAAAAAAAGGGAAGAGATCGCAGCATGTAGCAGGCTAGTAGTTTGATGATGTTCATGAGAGGCAAGTGTTTTGTTACTTGATTCTACCTACCCATGCAAATCTGCTATGTGATGAAATGCACTTGACCATGGAGCATCATTCTTGGTTGATGTTTGATGTTGTGGTGATGAGCATGAGATAAGTTAAGATTCGGCCTAGGTGGAGGTTGTGTTAATGCCATTGCATGCAAAATATGAAGCTTGTTAATGATGCATGTGATGATGGCTTGATGATTCTTGAACCTCCTTTTTAGCATTTTGTGTGAGCACATATGTGCATTGGTTGCTAAATGGAGAAGAATCGGCTAGCAAGATGTGTGCTAAGGCCGAATGAACTTCATGTAATGACAATGCATGTGTTAAATTGATGAAAAGGGGAGATCTTTACTAGTGTGTATTGTGTGTATTAGTGTTGAAATCGACCCCAAAAATGGACATGCATATTCGGCCAAGGGAAAGAAATTAGCTAATATGTTGTGTTGATGCATGATTTTTGCATGTATGAGACTTTAATGTCTAATGTATAAATATGGGCTAAGTGCCTTGTGTTCATCTTTTGATGCCTAAATGATGAAATCAATTTATTTGTTTGATTAAGCTCAAGAGCAAAGGGGAAATAAAACCGATAAAGGGAAGGAAAAAGTGGTTGAATAGCTAGCGGAATCGTTCGACAACACCCGAGGTAAGTTCTTGAGTAAGAGAGCTTAAATTTCGATGTGATTAAATCATGCTCTATGTGTGGCTATTGAGCCGAATGTGCAAGGACAATATGTGCCTTGTGTTTGAGTTTCGTAAACGAAAATGAAATATGAAAGTGCCATGATTATGTTAGATGTGCATGATTAATTGAATGCTGTCCGGGCTAAGTCCCGAGGCTTTGTGCTAAGTGAATAATCCGGATTAAGATCGAAGGCCTTTGGCGAGATACTAAATCCGGGTTAAGTCCCGAGGCATCGGCGAGTTGTAAATCCGGGTTAAGTCCGAAGGCATTCGTGCGAATGTTAATCCGAGTTATGTCCCGAAGCATTGTGTGAGTTACTAAATCCGGCTATGTCCCGAGGCATTTGAACGAGGAGCTATATCCGGTTAAATCCCGAAGGTACGTGATTTGGTAATGAATGAGCTTGCTGTAAAATTCCAGCGAATACTCGAAAAACATCCCAATATGGGATATGTTACGTATGTGTTGAATTTAATCGAGCCCTTACAAATAAATGTTCGCTCAGTTGATAAACGAGCTATCGGCCTTTGGCTAAGTTAGTCTATTGTGTATGTGCATAAGGGTTGTTAATGTTGTGAAGCAAGTTTAATATCGATAAATTGCGTATTATGAAATATTCCGTTTAGCTAAATGTGTGATATTCTTTGTTTATGCTGGAATTCCTTGCTCAAACTTACTAAGCATAAATTGCTTACTCTTTACATTGCTCCTCTGTTTTATAGATTTTTGGTTCTCCAGCTATCGGACTCGGGATCTTGAAGTCGAAGTCGCCCACACTATCAAAGGCTCTTTTGGGTACTATTTTGGTTGAATCTTGATATGGCATGTATAGGACTACCCATTGTTGTTTTTCGAGTACTTTATGAAATGTATAAGTGTACAGCCATGCGAAAATGGCTTGTAGAAGTGGAGTATGGCATTAGACCATTCGTGTTTATGAATGTATAGATGGTTTCATGATGTAACTATAGTTGGAATGGAAGTGTTGAGCAAATGATCAGCCACTGGAATGGCTAAGTATGATCATATGTGGGCTTATGTATGACAAGGCCCTAGTTGGTCCATGAAACCCCAAATTAGGTAAGGTTTACTTTGAAAACAGAAGCTGATAGCAGCAGTGGTGTAGATTGGAAAAATCACAAGAATTTGTAGGAGTGGAATTAAATAGTGAATAAATTATGTAATCGAACCTTGATGAATCTACTTTCATATGGAAGTAACGAAACAATAATAGGAACAGTACAGTAAGAGATATTCGGGTTCTTGGGAAACAGGGCCAGAACAGTTTCTGAATTCCCTGTTCCGACTTTGGAAATTCACTATAAATTGACCAGAGATAATTATGGGTCATACCATATATGTATGGATTCCTCTCTGAGTCTAGTTTCCATAGAAACAAACAGCATCAGTATTGAAGCTCTGTGCAGAGAGATATCCAAGTCGTAATGGGAAAAGGTCAGTGTAGTCGACTCCTGTAACATGGGAGACTTTGACTAAAAAATTGTACTAATTGGCCCAACCAAAAATTCTAGAAAAAAATACATAGGTGGGGACATGAGTCTAGTTTCAGGGAAAAATCACAAAACTGATTTTCAAGTTGTGAAACTGAAGATATGATTTTTGAAGCGACTAGTACTCAGACTGGGCAGTGTCTGGAAAAATTTTTCAAAGTTTGTTAACATCTCGTGTCCGACTCCGGTGTCGGTCTCGGGTTCGGGGTGTTACATTTTTATTGGTATCAGAGCTACGGTTTAGTCGATTCTAGGACTACCGTAATGTTTTGGGTCTAGCTATACATGCCATTTTATGTGATTACTTGATAGTGTGGTGATTTCTGACAATCGTAAATGTGTTTATTTATAGTAATGGATCCCGATCGTGACCGAGAGGTAGCTGATGATCTTGAGAGTGTAGCGCCTGTTCCCGCACAAGGGACAGTGCCGGCGGACTCTCAACCTAATGCTAGTAATCCGAATGATGAAGCTAGACAAGCATTCTATAGCGTGATGAATGATTGGTTTAACCAATACATTCGAACTAATATGGCTGTTCCACAACCCCCATTCCCGACAAATACTACCCCCGCACCTACAATACCACCGGTAACGGACCAAATAAGGTCAAATAAGCCCCCAGTTGACAGAATCCGAAAACATGGGGCTACTGAATTTAAGGCTATGGATAGCGATGATGCCGAGCAAGCTGAATTTTGGCTGGACAACACTATTCGGGTACTCGATGAGCTATCTTGTACACCCGATGAATGCCTAAAGTGTGCTATCTCCTTGCTACGTGATTCTTCCTACTATTGTTGGAGTACTCTGACTTCTATTGTGCCCCGAGAGCAAGTAACTTGGGAGTTTTTCCAAACTGAGTTTCGGAAAAAGTATATCAGTCAGAGATTTGTTGATCAAAAACGGAAGGAATTTCTTGAGCTTAAGCAAGGCTCCATGTCGGTTACTGATTACGAGCGAAAATTTGTTAGACTTAGCAAATACGCTCGGGAATGTGTTTCGTCCGAAGCTATTATGTGTAAACGCTTCGAGGATGGGCTGAATGAAGATATAAAGATGTTCGTTGGCGTTCTTGAAATACGAGAGTTCGTGGTACTTGTTGAACGAGCTTGTAAAGCCGAAGAGCTTAGAAAAGAAAAGCAAAGAGTTGATGAGGGAACTGGAGAGTTTCGTAAAAGATCCTCGGGAAGGTCTCTTCAACAGACATCGAAGAGATTTCGAGATGATGCGGGCCAGTTTAGAGGCACTTCGGGCCTTTTTGGACGAGATCGTGATCGACCCCCTGTGGGTACACGAGGCACTTCGGTCGCCAGTGTTGGGAATGAACGTCGAGACAGGACGAAATGCCGATATTGCGGTAAATGGCATTCGGGGAGTTGTAGATTTCCTGACCGCTCTTGTTACAAATGCGGATCAGTGGACCACTTCATTAAAGATTGCCCGAGGTTGTCGGGACAGAATGCAAATCAGAGTGGGAGACCGGGTGCTACCACTGCTCGAGGTAGACCATCTGGAAATATGGGCAATGCTGGTGGTGGTCAGAGAGGATCTAGAGATGATATAACCAGATCCGAAGCCCGTGCGCCTGCTAGAGCTTATGCTATACGTGCCCGCGAGGATGCTTCTTCGCCTGATGTTATTACCGGTACATTCACCCTCTTTGATACTAATGTAATTGCTTTGATTGACCCCGGTTCTACTCATTCTTACATATGTGAAACCTTAGCATCCAGTAAGACTTTACCTATTGAGTCTACTGAGTTCGTAATTCGGGTGTCAAATCCCTTGGGTCGTTACGTGCTTGTCGACAAAGTGTGTAAGAAATGTCCCCTGGAAATTCGAGGTTCCTGTTTTCCAGCGGACTTGATGCTTTTGCCGTTTGATGAATTTGATGTTATCCTTGGGTTGGATTGGTTGACCGCGCATGATGCGATTGTGAATTGCAAGAGCAAGACTATTGATTTGAGGTGCGCAAATAACGAAGTAGTCCGAATTGAGTCTGCGGACTTGGAGGGGATGCCAGCTGTAATATCAGCAATGTTGGCACAGAAATATGTAAGAAAAGGGTGCGAAGCATACCTTGCATATGTGCTTGATGACAAAGAATTAGAAAAGAAACCCGAATCTGTGCCGGTGGTTTGTGAATACCCGGATGTTTTTCCGGAAGAATTACCGGGTTTACCACCTGTTCGGGAGGTAGAGTTTGGTATTGAGCTTGTACCTGGGACTACGCCGATTTCGATAGCTCCGTATCGTATGGCACCAACTGAGTTAAAGGAGTTGAAAGCTCAGTTGCAAGAACTGACGGATAGAGGTTTCGCTCGACCAAGTTTCTCACCTTGGGGTGCACCAGTATTGTTCGTGAAAAAGAAGGACGGAACCATGAGGTTGTGCATTGACTATCGTCAGCTGAATAAAGTGACGATAAAGAACAAATATCCGTTGCCGCGCATCGATGATTTGTTCGACCAACTGAAGGGAGCCTCAGTGTTCTCAAAAATAGATTTGAGATCGGGCTATTATCAGTTGCGAATTCGAGATCCAGATATTCCCAAAACTGCCTTCAGAACGAGATATGGTCACTACGAATTCTTAGTGATGCCGTTTGGGCTCACTAATGCCCCTGCAGTATTTATGGATTTGATGAATCGGATCTTCAGACCGTATTTGGATCAGTTCGTAGTTGTGTTCATTGATGACATTTTGGTCTATTCAAGAGATGAGACCGAACATGCTGAGCATCTGAGGCTAGTGCTGCAAATTTTGCGGGATAAGCAGTTATATGCTAAGTTCAGTAAGTGTGAGTTCTGTTTAAGAGAGGTTAGCTTCTTGGGTCATGTGGTATCCGCGTCGGGTATTCGAGTTGACCCGAACAAAATTTCAGCCATACTTGACTGGAAACCTCCGAGAAATATTACTGAAGTTCGGAGCTTTTTGGGGCTCGCCGGTTATTACCGATGATTTGTGAAAGGTTTCTCGATGATAGCCACACCAATGACGAAGCTACTTCAAAAGGATGTTAAGTTCGAGTGGACGGAGAAATGTCAGAAAAGTTTCAACCAACTGAAAACTCATTTGACTGAAGCTCCAATTTTGGTGCAACCCGAATCAGGTAAAGAGTTTGTCATTTATAGTGACGCATCCCTACTTGGGTTGGGTTGCGTATTGATGCAAGAAGGTCGAGTCGTGGCCTATGCGTCGAGACAATTGAAGCCTCACGAGAGGAATTATCCGACCCATGATCTCGAACTAGCTGCCATCGTGTTTGCTTTAAAAATATGGCGACATTATCTGTTTGGTGAGAAGTGCCATGTATTTTCGGATCACAAAAGTCTCAAATATTTGATGACTCAACGAGACTTGAATCTGCGACAAAGACGTTGGCTTGAGTTGTTGAAAGATTACGAGCTTGTCATTGATTACCACCCGGGAAAGGCTAACGTGGTTGCGGACGCCTTAAGCCGGAAGTCATTGTTTGCTTTACGAGCGATGAACGTGCATTTGTCTGTTCTACCAGACAGTGTGTTAGTAGCTGAATTAAAAGCTAAACCATTATTGACTCACCAAATTCGTGAAGCTCAGAAAGTCGATGATGAATTGGTTGCAAAACGGGCTAAGTGTTTTCCGAACGAGGAATCGGAGTTTCAAATTGATGACGATGATTGTTTGAGGTTCAGAAATCGTTTGTGTGTTCCAAGGAATTCGGAACTCATTTCGATGATTCTGAACGAAGCCCATTGTAGCCGAATGTCAATTCACCCGGGGAGTACGAAAATGTACAACGATTTGAAACGTCAATTTTGGTGGCATGGTATGAAACGGGACATCTCTGACTTTGTTTCGAGATGTTTAATATGTCAACAAGTGAAAGCGGAACATCAAGTGCCTTCAGGATTACTCCAGCCGATCATGATACCCGAGTGGAAATGGGATCGAGTCACAATGGACTTTGTGTCCGGACTGCCTTTGTCAGCAAGTAAGAAGGATGCGATATGGGTTATTGTTGATAGACTGACTAAGTCGGCTCATTTCATCCCCGTACGTACGGATTTTTCATTGGATAAACTAGCTGAATTGTACGTTTATCAAATTGTGAGATTACACGGGGTACCTGTTTCTATCGTGTCGGATAGAGATCCGAGATTCACCTCACGATTTTGGAAGAAATTGCAAGAAGCTCTGGGTACCAAGCTGCATTTTAGCACTGCTTTTCACCCCCAAACCGATGGTCAATCCGAGAGGATAATTCAGATACTTGAGGATATGTTGAGATGTTGCATCCTCGAGTTCAGTAGTTCATGGGAACGGTATTTACCTTTGATTGAATTCGCTTACAACAATAGTTTTCAATCAAGTATTAAGATGGCACCTTACGAGGCTTTGTACGGTCGTAAATGCCGTACACCATTGTTTTGGACCGAGCTCGGTGAAAGCAAAATTTTCGGAGTTGGTTTGATTAGAGATGCTGAACAGAAAGTAAAGGTAATCCGTGAAAGTCTGAAGGTAGCCACGGATCGTCAGAAATCGTACGCAGATTTGAAACGAAAAGACATCGAGTATCAGGTGGGAGACAAAGTGTTCCTTAAGGTTTCACCTTGGAAAAAGATACTCAGGTTCGGCCGTAAGGGCAAGTTGAGCCCAAGATTCATTGGGCCGTACGAAATCTCCGAACGAGTTGGTCCGGTTGCGTATAGATTGATTTTGCCCCCGGAGCTTGAAAAGATTCATGACGTCTTTCATGTTTCGATGCTTCGACGCTATCGATCTGATCCATCGCACATAATTAGCCCATCAGAGGTTGAAATTCAAGTCGACATGAGCTATGAAGAAGAACCGATGCGTATCCTAGCTCGTGAAGTGAAGGAGTTGCGAAACAAAAGAGTTTCGCTAGTAAAGGTGTTATGGCTCAAACACGGGATCGAGGAAGCTACTTGGTTTTCGGGGACGAAAATTTCTTAAGTGGGGGAGAGTTGTGACAGCCCAAAGTTGACCCTAGTCGGGAAGTGGTTTCGGGACCGCTAAACCGAGTCACCGAAATGTTTGAATGTGATACTTATTGTGTAGAATATGTAATTATGAATGTGTGAAAATTTCAAGCTTCGATTTGGTTGATTGCATGTGAATTTAGTCAATAGGACTTATGTGAGAAAATTCAAAAATGTGATAGGTCAATGTGTGAGGACCTATTAGTGCATGTGGACAAAGGGGGGACTTGCATGTCAAATTTCCCCCCCTAATGAGTAGTGGCCGGCCATGACAAGGAATGATGGGCAAAACATGTCATGAAACATGTTTTGTTAATGGAAGAATAAAATAAGGAGTATGGGTAATAAAGAAATGGAAAACAAAAGAAAAAAAAATGTGTGTGTAGTGTTTGTCCCCCCATTGCCGTGAGCTAAAGAAGAGAAAGGGGGAATTTTGTTCATCCTTTTCTCATCTTCATGCTTGCCAAAACTAGAAAGAAAAACAAAGAAAAATTTTCTCATCCTTTGGTTCATCCTTGGCCAAAATTTTTAAGGAGGAAAGAAGAAGAAAGGTGAAGAGATTCGGCCATGCATGTAGCTAGGCTAAGGTATGTTTGATGATGTTCCATGAGAGGCATGCATGTTTTAGTTGTTAGCTTGAGTTCTACCTAACCCATGGTCTAAATCTTGCTATGTGATGGAAATGGCACTTGACCATGGATGCATCATTCTTGGTTGATGTTTGATGTTGTGGTGATGAGGCATGAGGATGAGTTAAGATTCGGCCTAGGTGGAGGTTGTGTTAATGCCATTGCATGCAAAATATGAAGCTTGTTAATGATGCATGTGATGATGGCTTGATGATTCTTGAACCTCCTTTTTAGCATTTTTGTGTGAGCACATATGTGCATTGGTTGCTAAATGGAGAAGAATCGGCTAGCAAGATGTGTGCTAAGGCCGAATGTAACTTTGCATGTTAATGAGCAATGCATGTGTTAAATTGATGAAAAGGGGGAGGATGCTTTACTAGTGTGTATATGTGTGTATTAAGTGTTGAAATCGACCCCAAAAATGGACATGCATATTCGGCCAAGGGGAAAGAAATTAGCTAATATGTTGTGTTGATGCATGATTTTTGCATGTATGAGACTTTAATGTCTAATGTATAAATATGGGCTAAGTGCCTTGTGTTCATCTTTTGATGCCTAAATGATGAAATCAATTTATTTGTTTGATTAAGCTCAAGAGCAAAGGGGAAATAAAACCGATAAAGGGAAGGAAAAAGTGGTTGAATAGCTAGCGGAATCGTTCGACAACACCCGAGGTAAGTTCTTGAGTAAGAGAGCTTAAATTTCGATGTGATTAAATCATGCTCTATGTGTGGCTATTGAGCCGAATGTGCAAGGACAATATGTGCCTTGTGTTTGAGTTTCGTAAACGAAAATGAAATATGAAAGTGCCATGAATTATTGTTAGATGTGCATGATTAATTGAATGCTGTCCGGGCTAAGTCCCGAAGGCTTTGTGCTAAGTGAATATATCCGGATTAAGATCCGAAGGCCTTTGTGCGAGATACTAAATCCGGGTTAAGTCCCGAAGGCATTCGTGCGAGTTGTTAAATCCGGGTTAAGTCCCGAAGGCATTCGTGCGAATTGTTAAATCCGGGTTATGTCCCGAAGGCATTGTGTGAGTTACTAAATCCGGGCTATGTCCCGAAGGCATTTGAACGAGGAGCTATATCCGGTTAAATCCCGAAGGTACGTGATTTGGTAATGAATGAGCTTGCTGTAAAATTCCAGCGAATACTCGAAAAACATCCCAATATGGGGATATGTTACGTATGTGTTGAATTTAATCGAGCCCTTACAAATAAATGTTCGCTCAGTTGATAAACGAGCTATCGGCCTTCGGCTAAGTTAGTCTATTGTGTATGTGCATAAGGGTTGTTAATGTTGTGAAGCAAGTTTAATATCGATAAATTGCGTATTATGAAATATTCCGTTTAGCTAAATGTGTGATATTCTTTGTTTATGCTGGAATTCCTTGCTCAAACTTACTAAGCATAAATTGCTTACTCGTTACATTGCTCCTCTGTTTTATAGATTTTTGGTTCTCCAGCTATCGGACTCGGGATCTTGAAGTCGAAGTCGCCCACACTATCAAAGGCTCTTTTGGGTACTATTTTGGTTGAATCTTGATATGGCATGTATAGGACTACCCATTGTTGTTTTTCGAGTACTTTATGAAATGTATAAGTGTACAGCCATGCGAAAATGGCTTGTAGAAGTGGAGTATGGCATTAGACCATTCGTGTTTATGAATGTATAGATGGTTTCATGATGCAACTATAGTTGGAATGGAAGTGTTGAGCAAATGATCAGCCACTGGAATGGCTAAGTATGATCATATGTGGGCTTATGTATGACAAGGCCCTAGTTGGTCCATGAAACCCCAAATTAGGTAAGGTTTACTTTGAAAACAGAAGCTGATAGCAGCAGTGGTGTGGATTGGAAAAATTACAAGAATTCGTAGGAGTGGAATTAAATAGTGAATAAATTATGTAATCGAACCTTGATGAATGTACTTTCATATGGAAGTAACGAAACAATCATAGGAACAGTACAGTAAGAGATATTCGGGTTCTTGTGGAACAGGGCCAAAACAGTTTCTGAATTCCCTGTTCCGACTTTGGAAATTCACTATAAATTGACCAGAGATAATTAGGGGTCATACCATAAATGTATGGATTCCTCTCTGAGTCTAGTTTCCATAGAAACAAACGGCATCAGTATTGAAGCTCTGTGCAGAGAGATATCCAAGTCGTAATGGGAAAAGGTCAGTGTAGTCGACTCCTGTAACATGGGAGACTTTGACTAATAAACTGTACTAATTGGCCCGACCAAAAATTCTAGAAAAAAATACATAGGTGGGGACATGAGTCGAGTTTCAGGGAAAAATCACAAAACTGATTTTCGAGTTGTGAAACTCAAGATATGATTTTTGAAGCGACTAGTACTCAGACTGGGTAGTGTCTGGAAAAATTTTTCAAAGTTTGTTAACATCTCGTGTCCGACTCCGGTGTCGGTCTCGGGTTCGGGGTGTTACAAACCGTGTCAAAAAATTTCAATCAATTTAAAATTTTTCTTTTCACATACAATCTGTCCCATATATGGGCTTACGAGGTCCAAAACATTAAAACCCTATACATGCCATAGACTCGAAATACTAGGATTTACTTACACCATTAGCGTGAGCTCGACAGTGTGATAATATCTCTGGTGAACTCCAACCCGAGCAAGTAACTGGAGCCAACAATCTATAAAACAGAGGAATGTAACAACAGAGTAAGCTTTCATAAGCTTAGTACGTTTTAAGCAATGCAAACAAACAAACGCAATTATACTTCGATTATTCAATTTCTCAAAAGGCCATTTTCTAGATATATTACCATTTGGCCGAATATACACAAGCACATACTGCACATTCAGCATTCTTATAATATTTAATCTGAATTCATATAACATAAATAAATCAAATGCTCTCACTTACTTTCACACCTTGACCGAATGTATCATGGTCATAGATATAATTATAGCATTTATTCACATATGTATCACATTATACACTTGTGATTTCATTCAAATTGAACTCACATATGAGTACATAGTGCGTGCCTGTCTCACTTAATGTATTGAATGTATTCATTTTTCAATCTAATACGAGGTACCTTAACCTTAGACTTTTATTCATTCACCGGCATTTCGCCTGTTAGGCTCGAGGCCCGATATCGAAAACCCGAATAGTATCTCACTGGCATTATAGCATGCTAGGCTCAAAGGCCCGAATACACATCACCGGCACGAAGCCTGCTAGGCACGAAGGCCTGAATACACATCACCGGCACAAAGCCTGCTAGGCACGAAGGCCCAAATACACATCACCAGCACAAAGCATACTAGCCACGAAGGCCCGAATATAATACTAGCACTAGGCCTGCGGGATTTATCCCGGATATAATTCCAGCATATAGCCTGCGGGTCTTTAAGCCCGGATACACATCAAATATCATGCATATTAAATCATATATTAACACATCTCATTCAATATATCACATTAGTAGTCATTTGCTACATTCGGATATAAGCTCCATATGAACACCATCATTTACATTTCGGTTCAAAAGTCATACATAAATATCACACATCCATTTCACCATTCAAACTTAACCCATAGTAACCATTCGACTATAAGTCATAGACATAAATTATTTATCGCACAACTTAATTCCAGTAGAACCAAAAGGTCACAATTCATCTAAAATGTTCATATTGCTCATTGATTCGTACACAACCTTTCGATTTAGCAATTATAAGATGGTTCCGCACATAGTCCGTCCTTATCGATAATTTACGATGGTTTTACCCTTACTCACATATAGTCATTTTTACCTATGCTTCTCAATTCACATTCGTAATTCAATTCCAATCGATTTAACGTGCATAAGTACATATCGCATACCTGACCAACTTAATGTATTTGAACGAATCCGATTGTCGATTTAACACAAGGTCTCATAGTTGAACATAAACATGAAACCATTTCTTATACGTTTGATTCACATCAATCATCAAATTCATTTAATTCACATGTACTTTATTAGGTTGTCTGTACCTGAATAATTTACTATACGGAACAAATCCACATATCGTATTAGCCCATAGTCTTATAGCACTACACTTTTAATAGTTTACCTCATCGAAGTTCACATTTAATCACTTTAGTACCAAGCCACCTTCGGCTACCACAACGGACTAAATATAATAATTTTATACACATCATGGTTTCCTTTAGATATTCAATAATCACAAATCGTGATATCTCCACCAGCACATATACGGCATAGTTTATTCATTGTAACACTCATTTAGTGCATCAAATTTCCAAATCCAATTCAACTTAGGCATAATAGCCATAATCGGCTTATAGCCTTAAATCATTACATATTCGGCACATTAACTAAATAAAATTTACATTCCCTTTACCATATTAATTTAACTCTTAGGCATATAAAAAGGAATCAAGCTTAAACACTTAAGAACTTACCTTGAATGTTGTCGAACGATTACAACGGCTATTCGATTACTTTCTCTTTTCCCTTATCCGAATTTTGCCCCTCTATGCTCTTGAGCTTCAATTCAAAGATTTTAAACTAGTCATTATTCGACTATTCGAGCATCACTTTCAAAATGTAATATATATATATAATATTCAACTTTCACACCTACTAATCATAATAAGCTTATAAGAAATCAATAAGCAACTCATTAACAAATTTTTGTCAATGTTTACCACATAATCAAAATTTCACTGCAAGCTGTCTTCCTAAGCAACAGTCACTAAATCATTTATAATTGGAGCTACGAAACTCCAAATCAAGTTCTGTTAATTTTCCCTAAAAATATACTCATATATATTCCATCCATAAAATTTTCAGAATTTTTTGTTTGGCCAATCAATACCAGATTTTTCTTAAAGTTTCCCCTGTTTCATTGTTTGACTAATCTGACCACTCCTCACTATGAATCAAATTTCTCATTGTACAGAATTCAAAATATGTTCTGGTTTATTTCATTTTAAACTAGACTCATTAAGGAGTCTAAGCATATAAATTTCATCTTATGACCATTTTTTTACAATTTATAATGATTTTATAAAGACAGAACAGAGGATCTAGAAGTCATTCTGACCCTGTCCCACATCACTTCAAATATATCATTATCGTCAATTCTTTTGCTTACACAGTTTCTTTTATAAGAAAATAGACTCATTAATATTTAATTACATAATTTATTATGCTTCTAACTCATCTCCCACAATTTATGGTGATTTTCCAAAATCACATTACTGCTGCTATCCCAAGCAGATTTATTTCCAAATCACTCTTTCACACATACCTTGCATGCATGTTATTTAAACATGCATATCACAAATCAATCATCACATACCTATAACTTCATCTATCTTCCATTTTTCATCAAAAGAACATGAAACAACAACCATTTCCTTCATGCAGAAATTTATCATGTTTGCTAGTAAATTTAAAGATAAAACCGAAAGTGTAAAGGTTTAAGTACCTTACGGCAACAGCATGGAAATAATCAATTTAGGTCATAAAACAACAATAGAAATTCATATTTGAACAGCATAAATTTGCTTACATTGGAACAATAAATCAGCAGCTATAATTCTTGTTTGAACAATATAAAAACCCAAAATTTTGGACATTAAGGGAGCAACAAAAATTCATATTTGCTCACCACAAAACACATGATTTTGGTCATCAACAACCCAACTATTCATCTCATAAACTCAAGCCGAAAACCGAGAATCATGCATGGAGTTTGCATGCTATAACAACTTACTCAATAATCCAAAATCATCAAATTTTATTTCATTTCACTTACCAGCCAAAAGAATAGCAACGTACCAGTCGAATTCCATTCCGAGCCTAGCCTTGTGCAAGCTCCTTCCCTTTCTTCCTACTACATTCTCCCTTTCCCTTAGCAAGTTTCTTGAGGAAATCAGCCCCTATAGCAAACATGCAATAAGCTATCCCCTCACCTCACCCTTCCAATGAACAAGGAAATTCCAGCTAAAAAATTCTCTCCTCCCCTTTTTTTTTTTCTAACTTTCGGCTATCAAGAACAAGGATGGACAACCTTGTTCTTTTCACCCTTTTCTTCTTCTTCTTCTTCTTTTTTTTAATACTTATTTCCTATTATAAAACCATGTAGTCATTATAATATTAATACAAAATGCATATATTTTGTATCCCATACCATCATGGCCGGCCACTTCCTCTAAAGTGGGGAATTTGACATGCAAGTCCACATTTTTTTCCACCATGCATTATTTGCCCACTACAATTTAACCTATCACATTTCCAAAGTTTCACACATAAGTCCTTTCTAATAACTTTCACATACAATTGACAAAATCAAAGCATGAAATTTTCACGCATGCACTTTCACATATATTAAACACAAAATATAACATCTAATTATTTCTGTGACTCGGTTTTGTGATCCCGAAACCACTTTCTGACTAGGGCCAAATTAGGGCTGTCACAGTATGGACATTATGAATTCCTTGTTATGTCTTTTGGATTGACTAATGCTCCTACCATTTTTATGGATTTGATGAATCAGATCTTTAGACCATATTTAGATAGATTTGTTGTTGTGTTCGTTGATGACATTCTGATCTATTCTCGAGATGAGTCCAAGCATGCCTATCATTTGAGAATTGTGTTATCCATCGTCGAAACAAGGTTTCAAAGCATTACTGAAACTTTCAGAAACATTTATAGATAAATCATGCAAGTTACTATTCAACTTCTGAAATCATTCATTACGTCCCTTAAATAGACCCTCGAGGTCCAAAACGAGCATTAGAATTGAGTTAGGACTTAATCAGAACCTCTAAAAATTTTTCGCAACATTTCAAAATTTTTCCAAGGTGCAGGGCTCACACGCCCATGTGCTCTAAAGGACACGCCCGTGTGACCCTAGGACACGCCTGTGCTGGAGGCTGTGTTTGACCCTGTGTAACTCTCTGACTTGTTCACACGGTTGTGCCACACTCCCGTGTGCTGGGTCTTGTTGTTAAGTAATTCACTTCGAATTTAGGTGCAGGTTTTATACGACCAAGACACATGCTCGTGTAGCACACACGACTAAGACACATGGCTATGTCTCTACCCATTTGCTCAATTCTTATAATTCTATTTCTCAAAAATTAAGATGTAGGGGACACACGCCCGAACTACACACCCATATACCAAGCCGTATTTCACACACAGTCTAGACACACACCTGTTTGTCTACCCGTGTGGACAAAATAAAGCCATTCATTGCTTTATTTCTTACCCAAAATCACACTTATGACCTTAACTTGAATTACACATCCAAATACCAACCATTTCAAGTATTCAAATCAAGCAAATTCTATCATTCATCATGGCATATCATTTCATGCATACATGTCTACAATCTTACCTTAGTTCAATCCATGTATCAAACATGATTTGATCAACTACTTTTACTTAACATATATGTAGCTACCATAGTTTGACATTACAAATATATTTAAACAAACCATTACTAGCTATTCTAATGGCTAGATTACAAGCATCATTTACATTTACATGCCAATATGGCCAATATATCCTATACATGCCATTACAACCATAATTGATTTACCATACTGTACCGACAGGGCCGATGATAGTGTGAGTGATCTCCGTCGAGCTTCCAATCCAACGACCTTCTGATTTACTCTAAAACAAGAAAATAAAGCTAAGTAAGCATAAAATGCTTAGTAAGTTCGTATAACATGGTACTTAACTTACTATTCATCCTACTTTGAGGTAACTTTGTAAGGCATAATCAATCAATTTGACCTCAAGCCCTACACATATTCTCATTGCCCTTATTAGTCATATATTCCATAATAACACCAAATCATATATGGGCTCAACAACAATCAAGTTTCCAAGTAGATATGCTTTCCCCAACATGTATTTACTCAACATGCATAATTCATCTCATTATTTCAAGTATAATTTCATAATAGTTCATTTCAAGTTTAGATCATTTCATATCAGAACTTTACTCATATTACTCAGAATATCAAGGTCATGATTAGTACACTCAAGGTATACAAGTATATAATCAAGAATGAACATATTTTCATCAAATAAAGTCCATGTACAAATATCATCATCTTGTGTTTTCATATATCATTTTTCATGTATCATCATTTACTTGTATTTCAGACGGATACATGTAATAACTCATTTTATCATTCATAACTTCTCATGTCAAGAACTTTTACCCGTAGAATTTATCTGAAATATCGATGGATACATAGGTAGTACACTCGTGGTGTACAAATCAGGATAAGTCAATTCATATTTAACGGTACCCATAAGGTACCATATCAGAGAGTACACTCTCGAGCCACACATGTATACAACAGGATTACCAGTCTAGGGTAAATCCTTTTTATGACATATGCTCTAAGGAGCTTGATCTGGTTTACCCGTCCGGGTTAAATCCAATCTATAACATGTACTCGAGAGAATTCATATCAAGATTACCCATCTGGGCTAAATCCTTTTCTATGATAAGGTCAATAGGATTACTCGTCCGAGCTAAATCCTGTCAGCAACAAATGCAGGACCTCATTCATTTCGGGAAATCACATATCCATCGAATTTCCATTTTATTCAACCGGGATTCAAACATTTTTCAAGCATTATAAGGCATGTGATTATTTCATACATCCACAACATTCATATAATTCAAATAAACACATTCCACATTCATTTCAAGCATATAAATAACATTCTCATCGTTTATCCTTTAACATCTATCGGGCATTATCATTTAATTCAAACATTTTCATTTATCGAGCTTGGTCGGATATGCAATAATTTTCGTGTATTTACGAAATTTATACAATTTACATAAACACAATCAATGCAAGCATGTAAATAAACACAATTTAGTTACACGAACTTACCTCGATGATTGTTCGTGTACGAAAAATCTAATTATGCACTTTTCTCTTTTCCTCATTCTAGCTCCGAATTTGGTTTATCTAGATCTATACAAGTAAATTTGAAATCAATTTATCACATTTCACATTCATGTGGACTCAATTTATAACCTAGGCAAAATTACCATTTTGACCCTATCTTTTTCATAAATTTCAATTTTGTCCCTAGGCTCGGAAAATGGAACTTGTGTAAATTACTCCCTATTCCAAGCCGAACCAAAGCCCCATTACAAATTTACAGCACATATATTCATAAAATTTCAAAATTTTTCATCTAATTTTACAACTTTTCATTTTAGTCCCTAAATCATGTTTTCATCAAAAATCACTTTGTAAAAGTTGTTTATCTATCAACAATCTTTCATTTCTACCATAAATTTCTAATTTCCAACATATACATCCATGACCCATTTTTTATACCTTGATAACTTTTCAAATTAATCCCTCAAATAGAGAGATTAAGCTATCTCAGTTTTAAAAATATCAAAATTACTAAAAACGGGGCTTGAATACTTATCCAATTTGGCAATGAAAGTTTCTTCTCTCTCTCCTAGGGTTTCCATGTATTATTTAAGGAAGAATATGAGAAAAATAAGATGATAATTCTTTTATCATCTTTTTAATTAATTAATTGAATTGAATTCCAATTTAGTCCCTACCCTTTTTTAAATTTTTCAAGGATGAGTCATACCAAAATATCTACATACTTTTACTAATGGTCTAATTAGCATATAAGGACCTCAATTTTTGAATTCCATAGCTATTTGATCCTTTTAGCTACTAGAATTCAACTTTTGCATTTTATGCGATTTGGTCCTTCTCGTAATTAAGCACATAATCAGTAAAATTTTCTTATAAAAATTTTCACATGGCATGTATATAATAATACGGACCATAAAATAAATTTTATTTTTCAGCTCGGATTTGTGGTCCTGAGACCACTATTCTGATTTCACCAAAATTGGGTTGTTACAAAAATGCTACAGAAAGATGTGAAGTTTGAGTGGTCCAAGAAATGTCAAAAAAATTTTGATTAATTGAAAGCATTGTTAATCGAGGCACCAGTGTTAGTTCAACCTGAGTCGAGTAAAGAATTTGTGATTTATAGTGGCGCGTCATTAAACGGTTTGGGTTGCGTATTGATGCAAGAGGGAAAAGTTGTAGCTTATGCCTCCAGGCAGTTGAAAGCACATAAAAAAATTTATCTGAGGCATGATTTAGGGTTGGCCGATATTGTATTTGCATTGAAAAGTTGGTGACACCATTTGTACGATAAAAAATGTCACATATTTACCGATCACAAGAGTTTGAAATACCTAATGACTCAAAAAGATTTAAATTTTTTAACAACAGAGATGGCTCGAGTTATTGCAAGATTACTAGTTAGTGATTGATTATCACCAAGGAAAAGCGAATGTAGTCGCAGATGCTTTGAGTAGAAAATCGTTGTTTGCCTTGAGAGCAATGAATACACAGTTAACATTATCTGATGATGGTTTGATTTTAGCTGAGTTAAGGGCTAAACCAGTATTTCTTTAGCAAATTTGTGAAGCTCAAAAATGTGATAATAAATTGCAAGCTAAAAGAATTCAATGGGAGTCGAATAATGATTCAAAGTACCAAATCGGATCCGATGATTGTTTGATGTTTCGAGACAGAATTTGCGTACCGAGAAATTTCGAGATTATTTAGAAAATCTAGCATGAAGCGCACAGTGGATGCCTATTTGTTCACCTGGGGAGTACCAAAATGTACAACAATTTGAAAAATTCGTATTGGTGGTCTGGTATGAAACAAGATGTTTTTGTGTATCGAAGTGTTTGATTTGTCAGCAAGTGAAAGCCGAGCATCAAGTATCTTCGGGTTTGCTGCAGCCTGTGATGATACCGAAATGGAAATGGGATAGAGTGACTATGGATTTCGTATCGGGATTACCCATGTCTCCAAAGAAGAAAGATACAATTTGGGTTATCGTTGATCGATTGACGAAATCAGCACATTTCATCCCAGTAAGTACTGACTATTCACTTGATAGATTATCTGAATTGTACATTGCTAAGATCGTTAGATTGCACAGGGTGCCAATTTCGATTATTTTAGATGAAGATTCGAGGTTTACGTTGCAATTTTAGAAGAAATTGTAAGAAGCTTTAGGTACAAAGTTGAATTTTAGTACAGCTTTTCATCTGCAAACTGATTGACAGTCTGAACTAGTAATTCAGGTTCTCGAAGATATGCTCCGATGTTGTGTTTTAGAGTTCGAAGGCAACTGGGAGACATATTTACCGCTGATTGAATTTGCATATAATAACAGCTTTTAATCTAGCATAAAGATGGCACCATATAAAGCTTTGTATGGTCGCAAATGTCAAACTCCATTATACTGGACTGAACTTAACGAGAAACAGATTCACAGGGTTGATTTGGTTAGAGAAACCAAAGAGAAAGTGAAAGTAATTCACGACTGTTTGAAAGCAACTTCAAATTGTCAAAAATTGTACACGAATTTGAAACAAAAAGACATTGAATTTCAAATCGGTGACAAAGTGTTTTTGAAAGTATCTCCGTGGAAGAAAATACTTCGTTTCAGTCGCAAAGGCAAATTAAGTTTGCGTTTCATCGGTCCTTATAAGATTATTGAAAGAATAGGGCCAGTGGCATATTGGCGACTAAGTTAGATAAAATTCACAATGTGTTTCATGTGTCGATGTTGCATCAATATGACATACAACGAAGAACTGATTAGAATTCTAGCACGTGAGGTTAAACAGTTGAGAAATAAAAGCACAGCTCTTGTGAAAGTACTTTGGCAACGACACGGTGTCAAAGAGGCTATGTGGGAGCCTGAGGAAACTATAAGAAAATAGTACCCTAAACTTATTCACTAGTAAGATTTTCGAGGACGAAAATCCCTAAAGGGAGAGTTGTAACAGCCCGTTTTTAGTCGACTCAAAACAATGGTTTTGGGACAGCAAATCCAAAGCAATAATATTTATTTTATTATTATTTTAATGTTTACAGCATGATTGAGTGATTGTGTGAAAATTTCGTTAACAAATTTATCGTTTGAATGGTCAATTTGATAAAAAGGACTAAATCGCGTAAAACGTAAAACTTGGGTTCTAATAGCTAATGGTGTCTAATAGCTATAGAACCTTAAAGTAAGGGTCCTTAAATAGTAATTAGACCCATTTGATAGTAAGTGGACACTAATGGACATGAAATGGATGATATAAATGTTTTATTTAACAAGGTTAATTTGGTAATTTGTTTAATAAGGTTAATTAATTAAAACAAAACAAAAATATTTGGTTTCATTCATCTTTCCTGGTCGATTGAAACATGGAGAAAATCCATTTTAGGGCTTGAAAGTTTCGGTCACTTTGATATTCAATTGTAAGTCTATTTTTTATTTGTTTTTAATGATTTCTATGTTTTTGTGATCGTTGTAACTAGTACTAGCTAGCCCAGGGACTATTTTACAAAAATGTTAAAGATTTTGAATGATGCCATTGTTGAATACATGTGTATTTTGAAGTTTTTTGATAGATTACGAATGCTTGTTGATAGATATACAAGTTTTGTTAAGTGATTTTTAGTGAAAATGCAAAATAGGGATTAACTTGTGAAATGTGTAAAGTTAGTGGTTAAAATGTGAAATAAATGAAAAAATTGAGTTGTTAGGGGCATAATAGTAATTCGGCTAGCATGGGCTTATTTGGAATTTCATTAATTTGTGATTTTATGAAATAAAGACTAACTTGTAGTGAAAGTTTAGGGGTTAATGTGTAAAATATCTCAAATATATATTGGATTGAATTGAATAAATAGATGATTATATAAGTCAATTTTGAATATATTTAGATCAAGAAAGGAGATATACGGGCTTATATCGAAGAAAAAACAAAGTTACAGAATAGTTGACTCGATTTACCATTTTAGCATCCGAGGTAAGTTCGTATGTGATAAATTTCAACATAAATGTATTTCATATGTTTTGATATTGCATAAATTTTGAATATGAGACTGTGGACATGAACAATAGTGATTCGATGATGATTCGATATTTGAAATCTCGGTTGAACCTTAAGAATAGTTTAGGATGCTAGTGACATGTCATTAGGGGATTCGTTGAGTTGGCTTCAGGCCATGATATAGCACTTCAGGTGCGAGTTATATCGATTTGGCTTCAGGCCATGCATATCGGCTGATTTGGCTACGGGCCATGATATCAGTACATTGTAGATAAGTTACCTTGATTTGGCTACGGGTCATGGTATAGGTACTTGTCGAGGGAGATCCTTGAGTATCCGACTTCTATTTCGAATGGTTCAATGGGTAAATGAAAGACAAGAATGCATATAAGATTAGTACGAGATGGTACAGGTATGTGCATAAACCATATTAGCTTTGAATCGAAGAAATGGTGAAGAAAGTATATAATTTGTTAATGAATAATTGAGAGGTTTGCTAGTTTATGTGAATTTTTATACTTATGATCAACTGTTGAATTATGTGTTTGTGATTATATCGAATTTATGTCATATTAGCTTACTAAGCTTTATAGCTTACATCTTTTATTTTTCTATATTTTATAGTGATTACAAAGCTAGCTCGGATTCAGGGACCGTCTGTGATTGCTTCACACTATCCACCTATCTCTCGGTACCTATGAACTTAGTATTTTAAGTATATGGCATGTATAGGTATTTAAAGTCATTTTGAATATGGGTTGATAATGATTGTGGTTATAACTTGTTAATGAATTTGGTCATATGAATTGGCATTGTAAATGTTTATGTTTGATTTGTAAATATAGCAATGAGATATGGCTTAATTTGGTGAATTTGGTTATGTGCATATATGTGCATATATGGTTGATATTTTGAATTCATGGATGGATATGTGAGTGGTTTATATTGTGAGGCTTGTGAATATTGATATAGTAAATGTTATATGGTTGATATTAGATTTGAATTGTGCTTGTGAATTAGTGAAAACTGATGAATGTTTGGTAAAGGCTTGGTTAGTTGATTTGTATATGTGTTTTGGTATGTTTTGATTGAGTAAAACAAAAGTTATAAGCATGTTGGTTGTTGGTATTGGAAATGGTATGAATTAGTCTTGATTGTGGTTAAATTATATAGCCAATTATGCTTTGAATTGGTGCCATTTGGGTTGTGTAGTTACATGCAAAATTGGGTGGCAAATTGGCTTGGTAAATAGCTTATTTTTGTCCACACGGGTGAAGACACATGCGTGTGTCTCAGCCGTGTGTGACATACAGTCAAGTACATGGCCGTGTGTCCCTTGGTGTTGATTTTGAAATTAAGTCAATATGCTCCACACGGCCTCACACACGGGCGTGTAACTTGGCCGTGTGGTATAAGTTAGTATACCCTACAGGTTTGGCACGGCCTGGCACACGGGCATATATGGCCATTTTTAGGGCACACGGGCGTGTGTGTTGACCGTGTGACCCAAGTTAGAGAGTTACACTGGCTGGGACGCGGCCATGTACTCCCATTTCGAATGTCTAAACGGCCTATGACATGGGAGTGTCTGGTGGTCGTGTGAGCCACGCGGCCTGGCCACACGGGCGTGTGTCCCCTGTTTTGAGAAAAATTTTCAAAGTTCGTGAAAGTTTCTTAAGTAATCGTTTGTCCTATACCACTCCCAATATATGTTTAGGGCCTCGTAGGCTCGTACTAGGGACAAATCGTTTGAGATTGAATGATGATTGTATGAAATAGTTAAATGTATGATAAAAGTATGTATAATTGTGTTGTGAGTTCGGTAACGCTTCATAACCCTATTCTGACGTTGAATACAGGTGAGGGGTGTTACAGTTATATATTAGGGTTATGGTCTCTAAATTGCACACAGGTAACTCTTCTAATATCCCATCCTTAGAAAAGAGAGAGACACCTTCTCAATATTTCTTGTATGCTAATTTGGAAGATCAAATCCTAAAAACTAAAAAAATTTCAAGGAACCCATGGATTCAGGTACGATTCCACATCTAGTTTTGTTATCATTTTGTTCTTGATGATTTAACATGGTAGATTCTAATTTATGATTTATTAAGTTTTATATCATATTTTGATTTACGATTCTAACACTAATATGATTCAAAAAAAAGTTTAAGGGCCAATGTAAGGAAATTTGTCAAGTTCATGTGCCAAGCTATATATTAAACCTTCAAAATATAGTAAAAAACTATTATCATAGTTTTACTTCAATATATATTTTTTATCACATAACTATTACTTTCTATAATGTGTGTATGTTCCTCAATAAATGTACAACACATCGGAGGTTTGTTTAGGTAGGAGGATTAATATTTAAGAGGAAAAAGGTTCGTAGAGCCCTTGTATTAAGAGTTGGATTGTATTTTATTTTTTATTAAAAACAAATTAGCCCATATACATTAGATCAAAGAGCAAACTAGTCATTTCTGTTAAATTTTTCATCCATTTCTACTATAAAAAACCGGTGTGGTTGACAGAATATCCACGCCACGTGTACCTCATTCTAATATAAAAGACCAGTTTTTAATAGTAGAAATGGATGGAATTTTTAACAAAAAGATCAATGTACTCTTGGATCTAATGTACATGGACTAATTTACCCATATTTTGAGTAAAGTGGGGCAAAATGCAATTCAACTTTTAGTACAAGAGCTTCCATAGTACTTTTATCTCTTTAAGATGCATTAATGTAAGTAATTATGAATTCCATCTTTTCATTATAAACATTAACGACTTAGTTCATCTATTTTAATTTATTAGAATCCAGTCTTTAAATTTTACAAAAGTTGAGAAATTAAATAAATTATTAATATTAGAAATTCTATCACACACATTTGTGCATGGAAGCCACATATTTAAAACAGAAGTGTGTTTGAAAATAACATATATACATAATGAAATATATGGTTTAAAACTAATTAATAAAAAATAAAAAATAGATTAAATTGTGAGTAAAACGAAATTTAAACACAGAAATACATCATATTAATAATACTAAAAGAGTATAATTGTTTATCATGGTATTGTCATCAATCTTGAGTTGGTGTCGAGTTAACTTATGACATCAATTCAATCAGTAACAACATTAATATTACAAATTTTATCACACGCATATGCGCGTGGAAACCATGCATTTAGGACACAGAGGTGTGTTTGAAAATAACATAAATAAATAATAAAATGTATGATTTGAAGCTAATTAATAATAACACACGAGTGTGTACGATATTAAAAGAAATATACTAAATTGTGAGTAAAATGAAATTTAAACATAAAAACACATCAAATTAAGAATACTAAATGAATAGAGTTGTTTATCATTGTTTTGTCATCAATCCTGAATTGGTGTCGAATTAATTTGTGACACTAACTCAATCAACAATATTATTAATATACACAAATATATAAAAATGTATATAACAAATATACATATTAAAGTTTTATATAAAAACAAAAAGTTGTTTTAGTTCAATCGATAAATGAAAAAAAAATAATGCATGGTGTTATTGATTCAAATTTTATTATAGACAAATTTTTATTGATTTATAAAAAAATTAAAAATACTAAAAACACTTATACAGTCATATCATATGCTTAGCAAAATAGGTTTTTAGTAATGACCTAAATGTGTTGGAATGGATAACATCAATTCTATAATTGGTTGACTTATTAATATTTATTAATCTTTTACATATAAATTGTTAAATTATTAATTTTTGAATTAATCATTTAATGAAAATTTTTAACAAAATTACCTAAATAAATTAACTTGTATTTTTTCATAAAATGCGATGTTGAAATAAATAAAAGTGAAAAGAAAAAAAACCAAATTTCATAAACTATAAAGTAGTAGAATAGAATGAAATTCATGATTGAAGTAATTAGTCAGTGCATTGAAGTTTGGGCGGAGAATGAGCAAAAGTGGGCGCTGATGGTGGGTTTTTTACCCAAATGGGTTAAAAAAAATTTTAAAATATCAAAATAGGGTGTCAGATACATTATTTACGGAAATAGGTTGTTTTTTTGGGTCGAGCCTACCTGACAGGCGCGACCCATTTTTTTAATAATATAATTTATTTTTTGTTAAATATTATTATTTTATTATATTTTAATAATTTTTAAATTTTTAAAATTTAGTCGGGTCAAAACCGGGTCAAGCCAGACCCAGAGGCGCGACCAGTCGCTCCTGCTGCAGAGGCGCGACTCCCCTGAAGCCCGCCACGTGTCCCTGCCCCCCACCCCCCATGCCACCTGTAGAGACAGAGAGAAAAAAATAAAATTTTGTAATGGGGGACCATATAAGCACCGGCCCCCCAATTTTTTGAATGCAGCAGCAAAGAGAGAAAAGAAGAAGAAGAAGAAGAAGAAGAAAAAGAAGAAGAAGAAGAAGGAGAAGGAGGAGAAAGAAGAAAAATGTTAGTAATTTTTTTATAATTATTTTAAGATTAAAATGTTAGTAGTTTAGTGTTATGTGATAATTTTTAGTATTTGTAATTATTTTAAAATTAAAAAAAATTACATTTCTAAAAAAAGTAAAATATTAGTAATTTAAGAGTGTTATGTAATTATTGTGCTTGAATATAGTTTATTAATTGCTAATTTTTGTTTTTGTTTTTAATACTACTTGTCAAGTCTTGCTTTATTTGTTTTTTAATTTAAACTTTTTTTTGTTGAATTTTCAAGTCCATGATTTTTGTTTTACTTTTATCTAACATCCTATTTTGGTGTTTTAATTTTTTTTTAATCTAGTTGGGTAAAAAAACTCATTATTTTGCCATTGATGCTCGATTTTGATAGCTTGATGGCAGCCTCCCTTTTAAATAAATATATAAAAAAATCAATATTTTGCCAGTTATTGTCTATTTCCGGATTTACTTGGAATCAATATTTTTTGTATTTTATTTTAAAAAACTTTACTAGTATTCACTTCATTGTTAACAAAAAGTGAGAAATATAGTGTCTAATACATTCTAAAAAATAAAATAAAAATTTATACCTATGTAAAATGTATAAACTTGAGAGTTAATCTTTTCAAATATTCTTAAATTATAATTTAATTTAATTTCAAACTTTTAAAATTAACTAAATTTACCTATGTAAAGTGTTAAAAAATAATTCTTTTAAATTTTATAAAAATTTAATCAAAACTTAAGGAAAAAATAAAATATTTTTAAGAGTAAAATAGACTATTAATAAATTATGCTTATATTTTAACTTGTATAAAACACATAACAAGAGAATTAATATATATTAAAGAATTAAACACATTAATATAAATGATATGTTAAAATGCATTTGGCTTTATGATTGGAAGTAATGTAGTACTTTGCGGTTGAATAGATGTATAATTGACTAGTTGAAAGTGAGTATATGAGAAATAAGTTACTTTGAATATGGAAAGATGTTGAATAAACGATCTAAAGAGAGTAAGAAACAGAATTAAATAATTCTGAAGAGAGTAAGAAATTTTAATGTAATTTTGATATAATGTAAATTTATAATTTTTATTTATTTGATAATTTTAATTGCAGATTTACAGCAAATAGGTTCGTTGATTGATAATGAAAATAAGGGTCACATATCGAGTAACATTAATGAGATGGTAATGAAAATTTTATTTGATAGTCACATTATTTGTTGAATGAAATTATATTGTATTAACCATTTCGTAAATATAATAATCTCAGGTCGAGTACCGCGTATTGAGGGGTCGTATTTATAATGTAGGGTTTCAGCCGGATGAACGCGTAATACCATTCTTAGAGTTAGCGGGGTTCGGATCAGCAGCATTGATCCGGACTTTTGATCTGCGATATGACTTAATTTCTGCTTTAGTCAAGCGATGGCGTCCGGAGACGCACACATTTCATTTGCCGTGCGGGGAGTGCACCATAACTTTAGAGGACGTTGCAGTACAGCTAGGGCTCCCCATCGACGGGAACGTGGTCACAGGCGTAAGTTCGATCTCGAGGCCGGCTCGCCTTTGCTACGAGTTACTTGGACACTCCCCAAGTGAGGGGAAATTTGCCACATTGCGGTTTTCATGGCTAAAGGCCAATTTTGAGCATTTGCCCAATACTGCCACTGAATTGGAGGTTATACAGGCCGCTCGAGGTTACATTATGCACCTTATAGGAGGTGTACTCGTGCCGGATTCACACGGCAGTGAGGTCAGTTTGATGTACCTACCGCTACTGTCTAATTTGCATAAAACGCGTTCATACAGTTGGGGGTCTGCAGTGTTAGCCACGCTGTACCGCGAACTTTGTCGGACGACAGATCCTTCTGCGATGGACATAGGCGGATGCCTTATACTGCTGCAGTCTTGGGCACTTTATCGGATGCCATTCTTGGCATCCATTAGTCACCAGCCATATATATTTCCACTTGTTAATAGGTAATGAATCTTTACACGTTATAGCAATTAATTGAATTTTTTAGGTTATATTGTTCTAACAATTTGTTTCCATAGATGGAGCACGAATCCGGGTATCGGGAGGTCATACACGGTTCCGATATATCGTCTGATGATCGAGAATCATTCTGGGGAGGGGGTAGGTTTTTTCAATATTAATTTAATTTTATTATTTTTATCTCACTCAACTCACGTTAATATGAAAATGTTATTAACTGTGCAGTTCATTTGGATGCCGTATTCTGTTCCTAAGATTATGGCCGTTATTCCCTCGCATGCATATGTCCACTCAAACTTATGGTGCATTAGCGCACCCCTTATCCATTATCAGACGGTGGAGTGGTATCATGGCGATCAAGTACTCCGACAGTTCGGTTGTATACAATATATCCCGACACAACCAGTACGATTGCCTACAAAGCTTCATGGCATGACTAGAAGGGGGATGCATTGGGCAGATTGGGGAGATGTGCATGAAGAGTATGTTACGATGTGGAACAACCGGTTTGGTAGGATACCTCCGATGGATCGTTGTTTGGATCTACGGCCCTCGACACAGTACCTACAGTGGTACTATGAGAAAGGGAAACCATTTTTATTTGGTGGGCGGTCGATGGTAGTTCCCCCTCATACGACACGGATTGGGCAATATTTTCTAGATCCGCATCATGCACCAGCTCCGAAGCCAGAGCCAGAGCCAGAGCCGGAGGTAGTACCGGACCCAGAGCGGCGGCCAGAGCCAGAGCTACACTCAGGGACTAGTTCTTATCATCCAGATTTGGGGGCCGATGACTATTTCCCGGGCTCTTCAGCCCAGGGATATTATTCAGATTTTGATATCTTCAGCCCACTGCCACATTTGCACTCTACTCCTCCCGGCTCATATCCACCACCGTACTCTACTCCTCCTGGCCCATATCCAGCGCCGTTCTCTACTCCACCCGGCTTGAGTTCATCAGTGGCATTTGAGACATTCTCTACACCCCTACATATGGACGAAGAGAACGTCGATCGTCGTAGTCGCCCACAACGTGGACGTCGAGCTCCACAAAGATATACCCCTAGAACCACACGATCAAACCATCAATTTTAAGGGGTTTTGTAATATATTGAAAGGATAAGGTTATTTTTTACCCATTTTCACAACTTGTCGTTTCCAGTCTGCGTTCTTATAATCTCAATAGAAGTTAGCCGCGATTTGCCGTATACAGTAAACGGATCTCCATGGCACACCAAAACGCCTAATGGCGCAACTCGTATTTATTTATGTAATGAATATTTTGGCATTTTAATTAACAATTTAATTTTTTTGCAATTTAAATAGTTAACTTTGTATTTATGTAATGACTTTTTTGCCATTTTATTTATCAATTTTATGGTTTTTTATTTATTATTTAAATAAATAAACTTTATACTAACTATGTAAGTCAAATTAGATTAACTGCAACAAATTGTTGACAAAATTTGCGATTCAATCCTTTTAACATGTCATGAAACTACATCTCAATTTCTATCCGATTGCGACGATTGTCCAACATGGTAGTTTCGGAACGGGCATTTACTTCGATTATGACCGGCTAATCTGCATACGCCACACAGCTTTCCGTCGGATTTCTCCCTAATGTCCATTTCGTTACGAATTCTAGATGATTGTGGACGACCTTTTGGGTTCCTACGTAACCCTTTATCTGGAACAAGCTCGAAGGTCGTCGGAGGTACCTCCCAAGTAAATAGGTCAGGAAGCACGGGGAACTCGTTCTCCCATACACGTATCGTGCGTGCAAGGGTGTACACTTCATCGATAAAATGTTCTACATTGAGTGAGACTTTAGCACAAGCTGCTACAACATGTGCAAATGGATAATGAAGTGTTTGAAACCTTCTACAATCGCATCGTCCATTTCGAAGATCAACTCTGTAGGATCTAGGTGGTATACCGGGTCGACGACCGATAGTCTCTGTAACTCGAAACGTTTCATTACGTCGTGAATATACTTCTACAGTCATTGACCTCGCTATCTGACGGTTTGCAGCAATTGCATCCCTGACATCTTCTACAAACACGTGTCCTGCCTCCATTTGGTTAACTTGTTGTTGACCCATTCTTGGCATTAAGGTAGCCAACCTGTAGAATGTAGCTGAGAAGACAGATAAAATTGGAAGATGTCGTGTTTTTAACAACACAGCGTTGATCCCCTCCACCAAGTTTGTGGTCATTTGACCAAAACGAAAGCCCTCGTCAAAACTTTGAGTCCATTGCCATGGCTCTATAGTACCCAACCACTGTCGGAAAGATGTGTTTGTTTGACCCTCCATGTCGCTCTCAAGTCGAGTTATTCTTTGGCAAAAAAAGTGTGGCTCTAACTTGTACGCTACATATGTATTAAGAAAAGATAAGTTACAACACTGCCCTAAAACATTAAAACTTATATTGAAAAGATAAGGCAATCCTTTACCCATTCTCACAACTTGTCTCTTCCAGTTTGCATTCTTATAATCTCGCTGGAAGTTAACCGCGATGTTCCGGATGCAGTAAACGGATCTCCATGGCATACCGGAATGCCTAATGGCAGCAATTAATCATTTCCCTCTATCAGAGATGATGCAAATATTAGCGTTGCTAATAACATACCTCCGTAAGTTGGTAAGGAAGAATTCCCACGATTCCATGTTCTCTTTATCGACGATGGCAAATGCTATCGGAAGCACGTTCCTGTTGCCGTCTTAAGCAATCGCAAGAAGTAGGATCTGTGTATATTTTCCATATAGCCAGGTCCCATCTACTTGCACAAACGGCTTGCAGTGGGGAAATGCGCGCACACATGGATCAAACGTCCAGAACATTCGATGAAAATTTTTTTTCCCGATTGTAGTTTGTCATCTGGCCCGTAATAAGGTCGTGTCTGTAACTCAATGACAGTCCCTGGCACGTACCCCCTTATAGCGGCTATCCATCCCTGTAACTCATTGTACGATGCATCGAAATCTCCATACAATTGTTCCATTGTCATTTGTTTAGCTATCCATGTCTTTCGGTATGATACTCGATACTGGAATCGTACCTGCATTTCAGCAATCAGTACTGAAACTTTAATGGTAGGCATGTCTTTCACCATTGGCATGATGCACGTACAGATAGTTTTGGAATCAAGTTTTCGATGATCTTCTGTCATACGTGTTGAAGTGCATGTGTGAGGCCCAACAAATTTTCATACCTCCCACATCTGCGACTTCTGGATAAATGCAGCTCGTATCCGCCAATTGCAGCCTTCCGCCGACCTCCAACACTCTCCAATGTATAATGTCGGTTTAGACGTTACAACTTTATAGTCTACTGATATATTCATGCTATACCGCTTAATGGCAAAAACACATTCTTCCTTACTTTCGAATCTTTGGCCTACGAACAACTCCTCAGAATCAGAATATACAGCTATCCGGTGAGCAGGCAGTATTTCAGGGTACTCTGGAAACTCAGCTGCGTGCGCTGCATCGGGGTCTATCCGAGACATGTGTACCCCAGAATTATTGTGTATCGCAATACGACGAATCTGGTTCCCGACTGAAGACGCGTTAACGTTTCTATCATCATTAACGCCTTCGTCGTCAATATCATCCGGGACCTCGTCTACGTCGGGATCACTCTCACTATCGACTTCGTGATCAGAAGGATCACTACTATGGTATACATCATCACCAACCACATCAGTCTCGGGTGTAGCATTAAGATCAATGTCGATCCCGTGTATAGTTGATTGGCTATCAACGTACGATATCGGAACCACCATACACGGCTCTTGAGCTCTATCTTCTTCACCTAATGAAGTGAGATCTTCAGTTGCCTCTATACCAGCTAACTCAGCAAATAACTGAATCGGTGCATTTTGGTTGCTTCGAGTCCCACAATAAAGAGCGACCATTGTCTCCACGTCTTCATTGTCTACGACTTCCATTTTGGTAAATTTTATGGGATCCGTCGAAACTGGAAACTTGTAGAAAAGTTTCGACATCCTTCTCCCACAACGTTTATAAAATTTTTCACTAATTTTTTCCTTCATATCATCAAACGAGATATTTTTACTAAATCTCATTGCTACTTGTTTGCGACATTCAAATATACATCCCACGGTTGTTGTCAAAATTTATCCATCGAAAAAAACACATACAAAAAATTGATTCTCCATCTTCAATACTAGATCTGTTAAAAAATTTTCAAAATTTTCAAAACAGTTTCGAATAGAAAAAAAATACACAAAATTTTTAATGCAAAAATTTTCATTCATAAGCTAACAAAATTAATAACCTAACAAAATAACTTTCAAATAATAAAATTACTAACAAAACTTTACATTCTATTTACAAAAAAAAAATACTAAAATACCTTATCCTCCTCCTTGTTTTCTTTGTAACACCCCGTACCCGAGTCCGTCGCCGGAGTCGGACACAGGGGTTTGCAGACTTAAATCACTTCTTTGCACAATCCATTTTAAATTTTCCAGGCAAGCTGGCTAACTGCGTCACTGTCACCTTAAAAATCATATCTTGAGTTTCACAACTCGAAAATCAGTTTCGTGATTTTTCCCTGAAACTAGACCCATATATTCATCTACAAATTTTTTTCTAGAATTTTTGGTCAGGCCAATTAGTACAGTTTATTAGTCAAAGTCTCCCATGTTACAGGGATCGACTACACTGACCTTTGCGCATTACGACTTGGATATCTCCCCGTACAGGGATTCAATACTGATGGCATTTGTTTCTATAGAAAATAGACTCAAAAAGGAATCTATGCATATATGGCATGACTTCTAATTATCTCTGGTTAATTTATAATGAATTTCCAAAGTCGGAACAGGGAATCCAGAAACCGTTCTGGCCCTGTCTCACAAAAACCTGAATATCTCTTAACATACTGTTCATATGATCGTTTCATTACTTTCATATGAAAATAGATTCATCAAGGTTCGTTTACATAATTTATTCACTATTTAATTCCATTCCTACTATTTTTAGTGATTTTCCAAATTTACATCACTGCTGCTGTCAGCATCTGCCTTTAAGGTAGACTTTACCTATTTCATAGTTTCCATGATTCAACTAGCCCTTTTAGTATAAATAGCACAAATTATGATAGTGATTAACCATTCCCATGGCCAATCCTTGTTAAGCATATCCACACCTCTCAATAACCATATCCATACCAAATGATTATAACATTATGCTCAAACATATATAAGCCATTTTCGCATGGCTATCCAAAATTATACAAATCCAAAGGGTCCATGACCCACAACAAAAAGGGTTGTCCTATACATGCCATTTCAAAGTTCAACCAAAAGTGTACCAAAAGGGGCTTTGATGGTGTGGGCGACTTCGACTTCAAAATTCCCGAGTCCGATAGCTGACGAACCAAATTCTATAAAACAGAGAATCAAAGAAACGGAGTAAGCATTTAGTGCTTAGTAAGTTTGAGCAAAGAATTTAAGCACAACTGAAGTATAGCATTCATATAACTAAACGGATAATTTCATATGCACAAATTCTCAATATCATAATTACTTCACATTACCAACCCTTATATTCACACACAAAAGATCAACTTAGCCAAGGCCGGAAACTCATAAATTTACTGAGCGAATATTATTCGAAGGGAATCAACTATTCCAATGCACACACGAAACATACCTCATTGTTGGGATTTTACAAGCGTATTAACTGAAATTTTTACAGCAAGATCGCTCATTCCCGAATCACGTACCTTCGGAATTTAACCAGATATAGCTACTCGTTCAAATGCCTTCGGGACATAGCCCGGTTATAGTAACTCGCACAAATGCCTTCGGGACTTAACCCGAATTTAGTACCTCGCACCAATGCCTTCGGGCTTAGCCCGGAATTAGTAACTCGCACAAATGCCTTCGGATCTTAGTCCGGATATGGTCACTTAGCACAAAGCCTTCGGGACTTAGCCCAGACATCATTCGAATAACCATGCACATTTAACAATAAATCATGACACATCCGTATTTCATTTTCATTAGCAAAACTCAAACACAAGACACTTATCACTCTTGCAATTTCGGCTCAATAGCCACACACAAAGAGCATGATTTTGATTTGCTTAAAACATGATCTAATCAAATCATAATTTAAGCTCTATTACTCAAGAACTTACCTCGGATGTTGTCGAACGATTTCGATGGCTATTCGACCACTTTTTCCTTCCCTTTATCGGATTTAGTTCACCTTTGCTCTTGAGCTTAATTTAACAAATAAATTGATTTAATCATTTGAGCATCGAAAAGAGGAACTCAAGGTACTTAGCCCATATATAATTCATTAGACATCAAAGTCACATATGTACGGAATCATGAATCAAACTCAACACATTAGTTAGTATTCTCCTTAGCCGAATTTTCTAAGTCAAGATAAATCCTTCAATATGCTTACCTATGGCCGAACAAACACATCAACCTATGTACTCATTCATGTGGCCGAATATGCATGTTTATGTTGAGGCCAATTATATACTTAATACCACACACAAATGGCATACATTTTACTAACTAATGCATTACATATTATAACTCAATACGCATCCATCATTTACTCCATAACCGAAACACCATCATATGAAAATATATACCTTGAGATATTATATATGTCATGCCAATACATCATGTGCAAACATATATATATATGTGTAAGAGCCGAATCACAAGGTTGATTATAACCAAACATAAACATAAATCCAAAACACAAATCTTACCTACCATGCAATAAGCATAAATCATACTTATGGATATACCATGGCCGAATACATCACAACACCTTACCATTTCAATTTTGATCATGGTTAAACAAAAAACTTAATGTCTCACTCAAAAATGCTAAAAAGAAAATCCAAGAGTTAATCAATCCACCATCACATGTATCATTAACAAGCTTCACATTTAGCATGCAATGACATTAACACAAAATCCACCTTGGCCGAATATCATCCCCATGACATAGCAAAGATTTGAACCATGGCTAATTAGAACTCAAGCTAGCAACTAAAAACATGCATGAATCTCATGGCACAACATCAACATACCTTAATCTAGATACAAGTATGGCCGAACCTCCTCCTAATCCTCTTCCAAACCAAACATGAAGCAAGAACTCCTTCCTTCTTCCTTAGAATTTTCGGCCAAGGATGAACCAAAGGATGAACACTTTTTTTTTTGTTTTCTTTTCTTCCACTCACGGCAATGGGGGGGGAGACAATCACACACATTCTTTCCCCCCTTTTTTTTTCCATTTCTTTATTACTCATACTCCTTATTTTATTTTTCCTAACATACATCACTAACATAACATGTTTGTGACATGTTTCCACTCATAGCATGGCCGGACACTAAGCTTAAATTTGGGTAAATTGACATGCAAACCCATCATTTTCACAAAATGCATTAATAGGCCATTTCACATTTGCCTAGCACATTTCTAAATTTTCTCACATAAGTCCTATTTGATAAAATTCACTTACAATTGACAAAATTCAAACATGAAATTTTCACACATGCATATATACATATAATAAGCATCAAATATGACAGCTAATTATTTTTATGACTCGGTTTTGTGGCCCCGAAACCACTTCCCGACTAGGGTCACTTTAGGGCTGTCACATTCTTCTCCTTTCTTTTTTTTCTTCTCCCTATCTTCTTCTTTCCGTTCAACTTTCGTATGCTAAATTTTGTGTATATGAAACCATTTGATTTTCGGGAGTATATATAGGGGAAAAGTTAAGCACGTGTGGACCCCACCACAACCATATTCATTTGCGCCTCTGAGAAAGGCTTGATTAGTCGCGCCTCTCAAGTAGGTGCAATCTGTATTCGTATTTATACGCAAGTCATACTAACCCTAAAATAAAAAAATAATATTTTATTTAAAAAATTAATATAAAATAACCATTTGCGCCTGTCAGATAGGCGCGAATGAAAAAAAACCCAATTTTCGTATATAATTGGGCTGACAACCTATTTGATAAATAATTTTTTAAAATTTATTTTAGTAAAAAACCTTAAATAATTATTAAACTTAATAAATTTTTTTTCTTTTCTCTCAGGTGGCATGGGAGGGTGCAGGGCCAGGGGGTGGGGGGCAGGGACACGTGGCAGGCTGTAGGGGAGTCGCGCCTCTGCAGCAGGAGCGACTAGTCACGCCTCTGCAACAGGAGCGACTGGTCGCGCCTCCGGGTCTGGCTCGACCCAGTTTTGACCCGACTGAATTTTAAAAATTTAAAAATTATTAAAATATAATAAAATAATAATATTTTTTAAAAAAATAAATTATATTATGAAAAAAATGGGTAGCGCCTGTCAGGTAGGCTCGACCCAAAAAAACAACCGATTTCCGTAAATAATGTATCTGACACCCTATTTTGATATTTTAAATTTTTTTTTAACCCAATTGGGTAAAAAACCCCACTGATGGTTTATTGAAGAAAGCAAGCAAAACAAAAAGTAGGGGGGACTAGAAATAGGGGCAAAAGATAACGCGTCGCCGCATCGGTGTGTAGGACTAAGAACCGTTTAAACGTAACCGCTAATGGGGTGTCTCACGTACAAACACTAACTCCACCTAAGCCTATGCTTTCCTTTTTATTTGAGCTTACATCTCTTACTTAACAAAACGTATAACAAGTATATGGAACCCAAAATCAGATCCTCTCTATCAATTTGCTTGAAATGAATATGGGGTTTTCAAGTAAAAATGCCTATAATATAATAGAGTGGAGCAGTTGTGATAAATAGTTGCTCCCCTCTATCTTATCTGACTTTTAGATTACTAAATTTAGTTGCTTTCAATATTCATACGAACTGCCCCATATATTCCCATTTAATGATCACATTTCCCAATCATTTGCTTCACGTCATCAAACAGCTAGTGCCATCCCCAAGCAAGCAACGCTGCTTTTCTCTCTTTTTCTTTTTGTTTCCCAATTAATTAAGATGATGGATCCAACATTTATTTCTCTTTAATAACGAGAGGTGAACAATTTCATTATGTAATTTTCAACCTTTACCGGTAGCATCAGTAATAAATTAGAATTTGTGAAAATCATGTACTTAAAAAAATATAAAATATAGGTATGTATTTAAAAATAGAGGTGGATACTCATTAAGGCATAAGAGATCAAGAAAGTTTTTATAAATTTTAATTAGCCCTCAATATTTTTGAAAATTATTATCATACTTTTGAAAAATTTTAAAATTTTCAATTCGAATCTTCTATTTCTTTCTTTTTTTTTTGTAAATTTTCATAAAACGTTAAAATTTTTATAATTTTTAATTAGATCTATTAAAATTTTTAAAAATTCTCACTAAAATGCTCAAAGTTTTTAAAATTATTAGCTAGGCCCTCTAAAACTTAATATCAGGATCCACCATTATTTAAAAATAACATATAATAAATAATGTGACGTAATATTTCAAAATAATAACAATACACATACAATATGTACCGAATTAAAATAAACATATGGGTGAAGCAATTTATATAATAACATTAAAAAATATTAAAATAATACTTTGGTTGAAGTTTTAAAGAAAAGATTTTATAAATATTAGTAGCATGAGTTCAAATATTAACATATATTAATTTATTAAAAATATATAAAAGATAAAAATACCCTAATAAATATATAACTTATTTCAAATATGTAATTTCGATTTAATAAATTTTCAATCCTGACTCTTCTACTATATTATTTTTTAAATACATTTTATGATCAGGAAAGAATTCTATGTATATATACACTACTTTATTAGCTAGTTAATTGGCAAAAGAGTACACACAATGTTGTACACTTGGCCTTGATAAAAAAGCCAAAAAGACTTAGTTTGGGAAACGCAAGAGCTTTAAACTTTGAGGCAGCTAAAGCATATATACAGCTATAAGACAAGATGAAGCTAACCTATACAGTTACTTATATTAGGCAAAAATCAAGAGATCAAAAGCAAAAAAAAGCTATGAAATTAAAACGCCCAGATAAAGTATACAGCTCATCATATTGTTTAACCCTAGCCCCCTCCCTACAAAATATCCGGGCAAGTTTGTTCATCAACAAGTTATGTGTGTCATCCCATCATCAAATAATTAAATAAGCTTCAAAGCTATGGTGTATATATATATGGGATTTTATGCAGAGTGAAATATATAAGCTCTTTCTTCTTCTCTACACTGATCAATACAGAGAAAGAGCTTCATATCAACAACAATGGCTGCAAACATCCATGATCAAAGTTTCTCTATTGTTTTTGGTCTTCTTGGTACTTACTAATTACATCATTAATTAACCTCTAACCATGTTTATACATGTTTCTTACATCTTTACTACCTTCAATTTTGTGCAGGGAATATTTTGTCTTTCTTTGTTTATCTTGCCCCACTGTAGGTTTTCTACTAACTCTTTAATATTTCGTCTAATTGTTGGGAATATGCATATATTAACATTTTTATTTATTTATTTTGGGTTCAATACGAAGGCCAACTTTTTACAGGATTTTCAAGAAGAAATCAACAGAAGGTTTTCAATCGATACCATATTCAGTAGCACTTTTCAGTGCCATGTTGCTTCTTTACTACGCTTTCCTCAAGCAACACGATGCAGTCATGCTCATCACCATTAACTCCATTGGCTCCTGCATCGAATCCATTTATCTCATTTTTTACCAGATTTATGCTACCAAAACAGCCAGGGTACGTATCAATATACCCTTTTTAAACCTTGATCTTTCATTTTATTATTATTATTTTAATAGCAATTTGCATTGCAGATATACACGACAAAGCTGGTTATATTTTTCAACATAGTGGCATTAGGATTAATCATACTTGTCACCTTGGTATTTTTTAAAGGCCATCTTCGAGTTTCTATCGTAGGGTGGATTTGTGCCATCTTCTCAGTTTGTGTCTTTGCTGCTCCCCTCAGCATCATTGTAAGTAAAACTAAATAAAACTCATTAACTTGTTAATAATGAAATAACATTCCTTTTTTTTTTAATTTATAAACTTTGCAGAGATTAGTGATAAAAACGAAGAGTGTGGAATACATGCCATTCCCATTGTCATTCTTTTTGACTCTCTGTGCTATAACATGGTTTCTTTATGGGTTTTCATTAAGGGATTTCTACATAGCAGTAAGTAGTCTATAATACTTGTTTGTATACACAAAATACGAAATTTTTTGGTTATCTATCGATTCATTCATTTTCTTTATGTTGTTTTAGACACCAAACATTTTGGGGTTCAGCTTTGGAATAACACAGATGATATTATATCTTGTATATCGCGGCGAAACGAAAGCATTGGTCTTGCCTGATAGCAACAACAAGGTCCAATTAGAGCAATTTCCGAATGCTAATAATGTCCAACAAAGTACTGTAAACCAGAATCAAGAAGGTGCCATGAATTATGGAGTTGCAGGGATGATTAGCAACTCACAAGTTGTCCCTAGTGAACTCAACGTTTGAACTCTTGAAAGTCATAAAATGGCATTGCAAGTAATAATGGATCTCGGACTTAGTGAGTTAAGGAATTCATACAAACATTCACTAAGTTTGAAATTCATTTTAACATATTCAATACTTTCCTATTTTGTATAAAAATTTGAAGTAATATTGCAACCATAGAAAATTATAAGTATATGTAAGGAATGGCATGGCATGGCGTATTTCCAGATATTTTAATTTGAAAGAATAGTTAAATTTGGATATAAATATAATGCACAGTTGCACACAAATAATATTCAATTTTTTTAGGTCATTTAACATTTTTAAACAGTCCAAAGACTTCAAATTTTCAATTTTGCATCGAAAAAAATACCAAATGTCATGCAGGTCTTACTTACTGAGTGAATTAAATTTCAATAATGTGGTATTAAAATAAATTAATTAAAAAAGAAAAAGGTTGCTGCCACAAAGCCTAAATTTACTAAAGATATCGTTAAACCTCTTAAAAATCTTGAGAAGGGTGTATGCTCAAGTGTCAGTGAAGATACAAATAATTACATTTCCCTAACAGATGCTCTAATTCTATGATTTGTTTCTTCTACCCACTTTGACAAATGCTTTGCTTTCCTTTCTATAATTTTTCTATTTTGTATCACTAACGAGATTGTGCAAATAATCTAGTATTTGTTTATTAGAATTTAAGTAATTTTTTTTTTCAATTTTTTTCTTCTGGGAATTTTTCTATTTCTAGGGTTCTTATAAAATATGGGAATGGGTTCTAAAGGGTATTTTATTTTACATAAAATATACCTTGAAATTAATATATTTTAATTTCAACCACTCAATAAGAATTCAGATATCAGCAGTTGCATTTGCAATGCTTTTATATTCTGCCTCAGCAGTAGACCTGGACACCAGCTACTTGTTGTTTCTTTGCACACCGTGAGACTGGATTGACCTCAAAGAATAAACAATAGCCAGTAGTTGATCTTCGATCATCAAGATCTGACCCCAGTTTGCATCAATAGATAAATGAGATGGGCTTAAACAAAATACCGAAATCAGTTGTCTTTAAGATACCTTTAGAATCCTCTTAATAGCCTTGAAATGAAGATCTAAAGGTTCCTGCATGAATTGACATATCTTGTTGACTGAAAATGCAATTTCAGGCCTAGTAATGACAATATACTATAGCACACCAGCTATACTACGATAAAGTTCCTCCTCTTCAATAGAAATAGGACTGCCAATGCTAGTTGACAAATTTGAAGTACTCACCATAGGTGTGGGAGAGCCATTTGCTTGATCCATGTGACACTTTTGAAGAAGCTCCATAATGTATTTCCGTCGACTAAGAAAAAGACCTTCTATGGTATACTTTACTTCAATACCCAAGAAGAAATTTGATAGACCTAAATTCTTCAATGAACAAGCTGTGTTAATATTGTTAAAAAAAGTATCAACTATATCATTATTATCACCAGTGATAAGAATAATCGTCTACATAGATCAAGACCTATATGGTTGCGTACTTTCTAACTTTCACAAACAAAGAAGCATCAGATTTTGACAAAGTAGAACCTGCTGACAACAAAAAATCTTTAAGCTTGTCAAACCATGCTCTAGGAACCTGTTTGAGGCCATAAAGAGCCTTTTTAAGTTTGCATACTAGCTTTTGATCTCCACATGATTTCTCAAAACTTGGAGGTTGATCCGTGTATACACCTCTATCAAAATACCATTTAAGAAGGCATTGTTTATATCAACTTGCCTAAGTCTCCTTTTGTGTCTGAAATAGACAATATGACTCTAATGGTAGCAGGTTTAACCACAGGGCTGTAGGTTTCTTGATAGTCAAAACCTGACATTTGGAGATATCATTAAGCAACCAATCTCCTTTTATACCTTGCTATAGAGCCATCAACTTGTCTCTTCACCTTAAAGTTGCCCTTGCAACCTACTGAAGTTTTGTTTGCAGGTAGTGGAACTAACTCCCAGGTATAATTTTTTACCAGTGCATCATATTCTTGTTGGGATGCTTGAGTCCATTCAGGGCTTTGAAATGCTTCGTCAATGGTTATCATAATTTCAAACTTAAAATTTGAATATTATATGTCTCTTAAAAATATTGTACTCTTAGTAAAAATTTTCTTATCATTTATATTGGTAGCTTTTGTAAATTTTTAAAATTATATATAATTATTCATTTATACATTCCTCAATTTACTATATAAGTTTATGCATAATTTATTAAATGTTAAAAACTTTCTTGTAAAGAAAAAATCAAAAAATCAATTTAAAAATTTAAAATGATTTGACTTAATTTTAGATAAAGGAATTATATTTTAATTAAATTAGTTTTTTTATTTCTTTAACATAATTAAATATAGAAAAATGATCAATTTGAAATTTAGATAAATTAAATAAAATTTCATTTTAAAATTATTATTATTTTTAAAGTAAATTAATATAATGTGAACTCTTTTTTAAATATTATTTTTTAACATTAATCTTATTATAGGAGGATAATAAGTTTCAACGCACTTAAACTTACATCCGATGTCAATTGAGTTAAAACTCAATCTGTTAAATATGATTTAATTTAAGTTTAAATAAAATAACAAAACTATATATTTAGGTAGCAAAAAAATTTAAAGATATTTATGTTGTTTATTTTTAATTGTTAATTTGAAGTTTATATATTTTTTATTATAACTTTGTTTCAAAGAGAAAATGCACATCGTATTAATATACCATAACATAAAATTCTTGAAGTTTCTAATCTATAAACATATCAAATATTAAGCCCTTCAATTAAGAAGTATATATATACATCTTTTCCAACTAAGAAGTTATCCTTTTGCTTTGTCATGTTTACAAAATTTTGTAAAGTGTACATGGGTTTACGTTATGATCTTGGAAATAATTGAAAAGGGATTGAAATGGAGTGGTAGGTAGGTGCAAACGAATGATCATAAAACAAAAACTGTCTTTTTCTTTCAAGTTGATAACATATTTTCATGATATATTGTACATTCACACTAAATGTATGTTTCCATTATTTAGATTTAACTTGTACAACACTTATTTTCTTATAAAATTAATTAATCTCATTAATTATTTATCAACAAATTAAGGGAAAAAGGAAAAGGCAGCCAGCTAATCATGTCATATATATTGCAATGTTGAAGTCAAAATCACGACACTGAATGTGTTAATTTTGTTTTTCTTTTTACTCCATAAATGAGTTTAAGAAAAAAAAGTTACCGCATATATGTTGATTTAATTGTTGTTGTCTGTATCCAGTTTTCTCTATAATATTGGTGGGTAGCTTACTTACTTTAAACCTGTCAGAACTGTTTCCATCCAAATCCTTGAAACCAGATATTAAGAATTGTATAGTCCCTTTCACTGTTTTCATCTTTGACATGGAAGAAAAAAGAATCTTCAATTCTTATATTTCTTGGATTTGAAGTAAACTCTGATATGGAAAATATTTTCTTCAAACAGTGTGTTCCATTGGCTTTGATATGGACTTTGCATGACTACAGGTTAATGAATAGAAAGGAAAACGATGGCTTTGCATGTCTGGTTGAAAGCCAGTGAACCTTTTTATTATTTGTAACATTACATTGTAATTTCTTGTTTTCTGTTTACAAGTAATTAATGTTCTAACCTCTTCATCCACATCAAAGAAACATTACTGATTGCTACAAAAGTGCCTTTACTGTTCTTGTACTACTTGTTTGAGCTGCTAGAGTTGAGCAATTTTTCATTTTTACAATAAAAAAATTAGGTCATAAAGGAGTATGCATAATTCATCACTCAAATCCCTTAGCTCATCAAATCAAACCATAAAAGCATATATGTTGATTGCATAAATGTGGATTAAAGATAATTGAATTACTTACTGAGTTAGATTTCGTAAATGTAGGAAAAACCGAACTATATAAATAATTTGGTGTGTTCATTGTTTACTTGTTTATCGCAGTAACAATCGAAGCGGTCAGTTTAGTCAGACACTTCCATTCTTCATTCGATTTGAAGCAATAAGCAATTGTTAGGTTCCAAAAAAATATTTCATTTGAAACTTTAACTATTCTTTGAATTTTTTTGAGCAAACAAACATACACTTCTTGATTCCGATTGTAAAGGTGAATGTCATCAATGTATACCCCAACACTTTCCATAATGGGCTACAAAATCCTAACACGAACTTTTAAAATAGTTAAGGAGTTGTATTTAAACCAAAAGGTAGGACATTCCATCTTACTCTTTTAGGTCAATTCCCAATTTCCAAAAACTAGCTTTGAGATCAAGTTTTGAAAAGACTCTTGCTTTTGATAAGACAAGGAACAAAGAATTTATGTTGGCCAAAGAAAACATGTCATCTTGGAGAAAATGGTTCAGAGGTTGATAGTTAATTACCAATTTGTGCTTTCCTCTCACTTGTTCTGCTCTTTTGTTGACATAAAAAGTTTCACAAGCCACTAAGAATTAGATGGTTCAATTTGACCTTGTTGTTAAAATTCTAAGCATTCAAATTTTACAAGTTTCTGATTTTCTAGATTCATCCTAGTATGACTGGCTTTTATAGGATTTACATCCTTATCCTTTTTTAAAGGTAATCTAATGAAGAATTCTTAGTTTTTCCATAAAGGATGGTCTCATTTGGAAAGAAAATCTAAATGTGAATCAGAACAAAACTATAACTTTTAATTCTTCGATGATTTGATTGCATTTATCCTATTGAATAATAAGTGGCCTAGGGATGGTCATAAAAGGCTTGAATGTTTTTTTATATCTAACTCTTTTATGGAGGTTACGTATATGTTGGGCCTTTATGTAAAGATCAAAGCCCACCATAATATCATTTCTTGTTAGTTAGGAACACAAAACTATTGTGGTAATGGAATAGCTCAAGAAAAACAAACTATAATGGGTTTGCTGATAAGGTGGTATTAAAATTTTAGTTTATAATAGAGTTAAAAATATTTGGTTTATGGTTTTCACCAATCTGGAGGTAAGACTTTTGGGTTCATAATGATTCTCGTTGCTTCAATATCAACGAAGGCTTTAGTTCAAATAGGTTTAATATACTTATTAAGATAAATGGAGACTAGGATCCGGGGCATGGATATAGTTAAAGTAATGGTTGAATTGGTGAAGGTATTTGAGGAAATTTTATTTTGGCTTTGGAGCATATATATATATATATTCCTTCACTAAATGACTGAACAAACTCTATTTCGATTTCTTCTAGTTCAAAACTTTGGATTGCAATTAGAGTTTTGTATGTTGATTATCTTTAATGGATAAAAGGGATTCAAGAGCTTTATCATCTCAAATGTTAATGACAACTTCTTTCTGAATTTGATAAATCATTTTGGTTCTATTTTATTGTTACGATAATTTTTCCATAATGACCCTTTTGATTATAAATATAACATCTAAAAGATTTGGCACCAATAGATCTTTATTCCTTAAATATCTCCATTTTCTTCTCCCTTTAGGAGTACCGAAGGATTTGAATCTCCTAGATTTGCATCTTTTGAAATGCTTCATCTGTTTTACATGGCAGTGATAATGCTAATCTTCTTTGCATTTGATCTGTAGTCTTGAACCATCACATGTGTTGTCCATTTATTTATTACCATATAGATAATCCTTGAAGATTTTTATTCTATTGCAAATATCTTCTATAGAAATATCCTCTTCTTGTTGAATTTCCCTAGTAGTGAGGTTGATGATGTCTCTCTTTTGTTGTTGCAACACCCTGTTCCCTACTGCTTGGAGAGGTTCAGGTATTGAACTAAAATTGCTTAATTTAAACTTGGATTAACACCCAGAGAGTAGAAAAGTTTAGTCATTAAATGGAAATTTCTATCAATCTTTTCTTTTGTATGATCAACATTACATTGTGAAGAACTTTTTTCTTTTAAGAGTTTTTAGATTATTAAGATTGTCAATAAAATAAGAAAGAATAATCTTGATAAGTTAGGAGAAATCTCCAAAAACCATAAATTGCATTTGATCTACTTGATTTACATAATTCTACCAACTTAGAGCATTCGAGCAAATTTGGAAACAAACTCTATCAAAACTGTGTAGGTACTTTCTTTAGATAATTTCCTATTTTTTAACTAGGCATGGAATTATTGCAAAGTGGTTGATCACTTTGAAAAAGGAATATCATCTACAGTGAGTTTTTTTTTCTAACCATGAATGGAATTCTTGCAATATATCTGATCACTTTAAAGGAAGAATATCATCTAAAGTAAAAGTGTTTCTTTTTTCTCTTATTGGAAGAGCATGATTATGAGATGAGGCTCCAAAATTATCAACCATGTCTTCATCTAGACCCTTTTTTCGGGGATCTTGTTTTACTTTTATAGCCATAATGTGTTGTCTTCGTCATTTGTGCAAGATTTAGTAGAATAACATGAAGTTTTATCTTCAAAAAATGAAGTTTCTGTTGGATATGGTGCCCTAAATGTAGTATATTTATTTTATATACTTGTATTTTTCAAACAAATTGATTCAATTATAACATCCATTTAAGTACATTAAAACATTTTGTATATTGACCTTAATGTTTTTGAGCACAAAGCAAAATGGAAGCAAATATTGGCTCACTAGTTATCTAATGTTTAACTAATACTAAGCAGTATTACATGGTCGGGTCGTAATACGAAATGACAGCTTGTATTAGTAGATGGAACCCAAACATGTCCATAGTCTAATTAGAAATGAGCAAACCGATTGAAAGACTAATATGTTGTTTATCAAATCCAATTGAGGAGATGCTTTGTCTTGTGTATCAAAACGAATGGCTCCTAGAAGATAGAGACATAGATGTGATTGACTGGACTGGCAGTACATCAAACATGACCCAATTAGAATAGACTTGACTATGCCCTAATGTGCGTGCACCAAAGCTATAAATCAACACAATTAAATTTAGATGCCTAATAGTATGCTACAAGTGTGATAGATCAAGTCGTAATATTGGTAGTGTTATAATAGAACACCCCGATATTCCAACGATCGAACCTAAGGGAGTTCGGGGACAAAGTGATCAAAGTGCAACAAGTATGCAAATAGGAAGTCTAGCTAACTACTTGCTAATTACTATATTAGGGTAAATTATAATCAATGGTAATTACACTAATAAACTATTTAACACTAAGAATGACCAAATTGTAAAATAGTCAAATTTATGCAATTAACAATTAAAGAAACACAAGTGGTTGGTTGGCTTCGATGCTGCTGATTAATCTTTGGATTAGGGATCTAAAAGGTTTAAACTTCTAATTGACTCAATTTTACCTCTCGGTCACCATTTTACCAAATTACATGATTTAGTTTGATTTATCCCTTGACCTCACCAAACTAACTTAGGACAACCATATTGGTGCTCGGTAGACTCTCATTTTGGTCTTACCTACCTAATATTCACCTAGAGGCGTCAATTCTAAGTTTCAAGTCTATTTGATTTACTCCAGTTTTTACAATTTAGTCTATGTATCAAAAACTAACCAAACAACATTTCCATCAACCAACCACCATAAATTTAGTTACCTAAATCAACTTTATGCAAACAACAACCTAACACATACTCACATCATATATTAAAATAAGTACAAGAGTAGGGACAAAGAAAGCTTAGAAATTTCTTAGTATTTGCTTGAAGAGGATGATGATATCAACAATAGAGGTGAAATATATTAAAGGCTTTTGATGAAAATGAAAATACAAAGTAAATTTTGAGTGCCAAAGTGCAATTAATACAAAAGCTATAGTAAAAACTAACTAAACTACAGACTAAACAAACTAAAACTCAGAAAAGTTATGAACCAAACCCAAATAATATAAAAAGTAACTCCTAAGCTTAGAAGATGAAAGAAAAGGTGGTTGCTTTAAGTGCTCAGCCAAAAAGCCTTTTTAACTAGCTGAGGTACAATCCAAATTTAAAACAAAAAACCCTTAAAAGTTATATTTTGGCTTAGGCTAATGTTGGATAAAAGACTACCCCAACAATAATTTTACTCCCATCAGGCAGCGATGTTGCAACACCCAAGCTTCGGTGTCGTGACATTTTAGACAGTAGTGCACTTGTGTTTGTGGGGGGTCTCAATGTGGCGACATCACTTGTGATGACTCCAATTTCTTCACTTCAACACCTTTAGGGATATCACGATCTCGGAGGCTTGGTATCATGACTTTAGCTTGGTGTCACGACATCCTACCCTCGGTGTCACAACTCTCTCGGTAGTAGGCTCCATGTTGATTTTGCATTGAAGTTTTGCATCCTCAAGGTAAAGGGGTTCAGTGTCATGACTTCCATAACATCGATGTCGTGACACCCACTCTGAATAATGTTTTCCTCAAGGTTGCGTGTCACCTTTTTCAAGGTTGCGTGTCACCTTTTTACACCAACTCAAACACATCGTTAAGTCCCGTATGGCATTGTTTTGCCAATTTGGTTCTTAATAGGGACAAAACTACTAAAAAATGTTTATTAATGGTGAAAGCTAATATTCAAAAAAAGCATAAAAAAGACACTTAATTTTCTTGAGAATAAGCTCTCAAGTGTATTGGAGAGCGTAATTTGACATATCAAATTACGATAGATTAAACTCCTATACACTTAAGTCTTTACTTTTCTTTAAGAAAACACCTAAAACACATACAAAATAGATGACCCTTGAACAATGGAAAAATGTTTCAATCGATTAACGAGTATGTAATGTGTAACCAATTCTTCTAATATACAATCTAAAAATGATGCGTTGCAAATTCACAACTTTGGAAGCAAATCAGTTTAGTTCACAAAGTTACTGAGTAAATAGAGATAGAGATAGAGATAATCCCATAAACGTAATATTCTTCACATTATTCTATCAAAATAAGCCATGCAGATATGATGTATCTATGAATGAAGGAATTTAACTTATTTATTTTTAACAAAGTTTTACAAAAATTGTAAACAAGGACATTAATGTCACATATGACTTTTTAGCTTGTAACACTCTGCGGCTTAGTTTGGTATGAATTCAAAAAAAATATTTGCTCAAGACATTTCAAGCTCTAGGAACTGTATATCACATGGCATTGTTCCCATTTCGCCCCATATGTAATCATTAAGCTCACCATATTATTTCTCATTTTCTTATCTTCCTTTTTTCTTTAACAATGTGGAAGATATGGTTTAATATTTATGCATACAAACAACTTAGCGAGCACTTATGCACTATGGTAATGAAAAACTCATTTTAGACTCTTGAATTGATTTTTTTATGTTGAGGACATTCTAAATTTTTCTATTTTCACCCATAATGTCCTTTTCTCTTATAAGCTATAAAAGTAACATATTTTAATCTCATTCTTAATACGCTTTTGGATGATTAATTATGGAAATTAGTGAATTTGATGCTCTTTCCTTTAAATTCATGTTTCTATATTTAGAAGAGCATATGGGAGTGAAAGGAGTGAAAACTAAGCCAAAATTGGAGAAAAAGAGCAGATTGCAGGAGCCACGCAGGCTGGACACATGCCCATGACCTTGCTTCCCAAATGCATAGAAAAACACAATTTTTAGGTTTACTGGGCATTCTAAATTCTATAAATACCATTAAAAGAAGAGAGAATGGAGTCATCAAAGAAGATCGAAGCAAACACTCAAGGAACACCATTGGAGCCACTTTCAAAGCAAATTTCCATCAAGATCAAATACCTCCTTTTAATTTCTTTTGAAGTTATGAGTTTCTTTGTTTCTTATGGTTTTTCTAATTTTGAGATGTTTTTATTTAGAATTATGAACTAATTCCCTAGTTACCTAAAAAGGATGAAACCTATGACGAATTCTATTATTTAATTTCTATTTTACATGATAAATACTTGATTCTTGTTTTAAATTATGTGTGCTTATTTCTTGTTTTAATATTTTTGGGATATTAATTCTTGTTTAATGTACTTAATTCAGTGGAGCAAAAGTCCCCGTTTAAGAGTAAATCTAGCATAATTGAGTGGAGTTTCATGCAATCCTAGAAATAGGGCAACATAAATCTACTTGATTAGAGTCAAATTTAATAGAGGAATCCATAGATCGAGTTAATGTGACAATATGAGTTTTAATTAGAAAGAGATTTCAAATTAATCAACCTAGAGTCAATTGCTTTTACTCTCGAAAGAGATATTACCAGAATTTAGGGATTTCTACGGATCAAGACACCAAGTGAATAAATCGTTTAAATCAAATTAATAATAATAGAAGGAGTCTAGGTGGATTCTTTCCTGGGTATTGTCTCTCTCATTGGTTATCTTTCGATTATTTTTCTGATTCTTTCTCTTTTGCGTTCTTATTTAAATTAGTTTAGTAATTTTAGATTAAAACTCATCATTCCAAATTATCGACTAAATAAAAAGAAAATGGTATTTACTAATACTTTTAGTCCTCGTAGATATGATATCTCTACTCACCGTAGCTATACTATTGCTCGATAGGTGCACTTGCTTTTGTTGTAAATTTTAGTTAGTACGAAAAACACACATCAAGTTTTTGGCGCCATTGCTTGGGACTAAACTATTAGGAAGACTTCATTTTTATTAATTTAGCCATTTTTTTATATTTTTGTTTTTAGTTTAATTTTTACATTCTAATTTTTTTCTTCTGTTTACTTTCAGAAAGTTCTTTTGGTTTATGACTAGAAGAAACCCATCGGGACCATTGTTATTTGATAGTGAAATTGAAAGTACAACTCGTAGAAACCATAGAGAAGCAAGGTAGAGTTGACAGAATTTAGTAGAAGAACAAGAGGACATTATTATGACTAAGGAGATGGACAATAATTAGAATATTTTGTTACCTCCTAAAGCTGCAGCATCTTCTGTTCCTCGTACTATGTACGATTATGCCAAATCCACTCTGACTGGGGCTAAATCGAGTATTGTACGATCCACCATTGCTGCAAATAATTTTAAACTGAAGCCAAACACAATTCAGATGTTACAACAGTTTGTTCAGTTTGAGTGTTTTCAAGACGAAGATCCAAATACTCATTTGGCCAATTTTTTGGAAATTTGCGATACTTTCAAGATTAATGGCGCCACTGATGACACCATTCACTTACAATTATTCCTTTTCTCATTGAGAAACAAAGCTAAACAGTGGTTGAACTCTTTACCTCGAGGTTCCATCACTATATAGGCTCAAATGACCGAGAAATTTTTACTAAAGTACTTTCCATCGGCTAAGATAGCCAATTTGAGGAATGGTATCTCTTCCTTTGTGCAGATCGATTTGGAGACTTTATATGATGCATGGCAGAGATGCAAGAATCTATTGAGAAGGTGCCCTCACCATGGGTTACCCTTATGGCTATAGGTTCAAAACTTCTATAGCGGTTTGAATACCTCAACTAGACAGTTAATCGACGCAGCAGCCAGTGGAACACTTAACAATAAAACACCAAAGCGACTTATGGATTCATTGAAGAGATGGCACTGAACAATAATCAGTGGCAATTCTTAAGGACAAAGTCGATGAAAGCAACCGGTGTCTTTAATTTAGATGCAATCACCATGTTATCAAACCAGGTAGAGATATTAAATAAAAAAAATTATGGTTTATATCTTTTTACGCAAGTAAATTCGGTGATGCAATAAGATGCAAATGGAGGTGGAATAAATAATCCAAAATATTTACCCTTTGGTCCTAGTATGGAGAATGAGCACATTAATTATATGAGTAATAATTCTAGACCTCAAAATAAGCCTTATAGTAATAACTATAATGCAGATTGGAGAAACCACCCAAATTTCTCATGGGATAGTCAAGGAAACCAAAGATCACAACCCTCTCCGGGCTTTCAACAACCTTATCAGCAATAGATGAAGCCGAACCTTGAAGAGATGTTGAAAAAATTTATTTTGGTGTCAGAGAATCGTTTTCAAAACACAGAAACAACATTGAAAATCAGCAAGCATCAATTCATGGGCTCGAAAATCAGATTGGGCAGCTCGCTAAATTGGTTTCAAAAAGGTAGTAAGGTAGTTTACCTAGTAACACCGAACCTAACCCAAAAGAGCATGTAAAGGCAGTTACATTGAGGAATGGGAAAGTGTTGGTTGAGCTCGAAAAGAAGTCGCAACAGGAAACTGATAAGACAAATGATGAAGGGGAAAAACCAAAGAAATTAAGACATCAGTGGTTAAAGAATATAAACCACCGATCCCATATATGGTAAAGTTGAAGAAAGACCGCATGGATGAACAATTTGGTAAATTTCTTAAACTTTTTAAACAATTACATATTAACTTACCTTTTTTTGAAACTATTTCGCAGATGGCCACATATGAAAATTCTTAAATGAGCTATTAACAAATAAAAGGAAATTTGAATAGCTACCCAGTGTGGAACTCAACGAGGAATGCTCAACTATTCTCCAAAATAAGCCGCCAACTAAGCTGAAAGATCCAGGAAGTTTTACTATTCCCTATTTTATTAGTAGTTTAAACATTGAGAAAGCATTAGTTGATTTGGGTGCTAGCATTAATTTGATGCCTTATAAAATGTTCAAGCAACTTGGTCTTGGGGAACTAAAACCCACTAGGACAAATATTCAATTGGCTGATAGATCTATTAAATATCGTAGGGTTATTATTGAAGATGTACTCATAAAAGTAGATAAATTCATATTCCTTGTTGATTTTGTTGTGCTTGACATAGATGAAGATGTTGAGGTACTTTTAATTTTAGGTCGCCCATTTTTAGTCACGGCTAGGGTTATTATTGATGTAGGTGATGGTAAACTTGTGCTTAGGGTAGGAGATGAAGAAATCCTTTTAAAAATCTAGGATGCCATGCGATTCTCTAGAGAACAAGATGATTCCTATTATTTTCTTGACTCTATTGATCATGTTACTCAAGATTCATTGTAAGAAATCATTCATTAAGACACATTAGAACTATGTCTTATTCAAAGAGAGGAGGTAGATGGCAAAAATGTTATGATAAGTGAGACGAAAAGTGATTTAGATTCTAATGAGTCTTCATTGACACTATAATAGGGTTACAGAGCATTACTAAACTTATTACATAAACAAACATACATTTCACATACAATTTTCATTTCCAATAATAAAAACCAGTCACATTCAGTCGTACAGTCCTTAATATGAGCCTACGAGGACCAAAACATGCATTACAAGTGGTTCGGGACTAAACAGATAACTCAGTAAAATTTTTGGAAAACATAGAAAACTTTTCAAAATACAAGGGACACACGCCCATGTGGCCCGGCTGTGTGTCACACGGTCAAAGACACACCCGTGTCACAGGCTGTGTCAACATTTGAAATGGGATTACATGGTCATCTCCCAGCTCGTGTCTGGCCCTATGTAACTCTCTAACTTAGGTCACACGGCAAACCACATGCCTATGTGACTAGCCCGTGTACCCTTCGAAACGGCCTCACATGCCCGTATACCAGGTCGTGTGCTAGGCCGTGCCAAAACTATAGGGTATACTGACTTATGCCTCATGGCCAAGCCACATGGCCAAGTCACATGCCTGTGTGCTGGGCCGTGTGGAGTATACTGATTTGGTTTTTAATTATGTACCAGGGGATACACAGCTGTGTCACCTGACTGTGTGTCACACACGACTGAGACACACGTCCGTGTCTTTGCCCGTGTGACAAAAATAGGCTATTTTCCAAGCCATCTTTCTCACCCAAACTTGCATTCATCTACACGTACCAAAAAGCATATATCATACCATCCATAGGCATTCAAATCAATCTCAACCAAGTACAATTCATGCTATTCCAATACTAACAATCATAAGGCACACAAGTATCACAATTGAACCTTCACAAACATACCAATATAACTTTCTACAATCATTGAACTAATCAAATTTCTTAGTAGGTTTGGTGTCTAAAACAACATACATACCATATCTCAAAATTTATCCATTTGGTACTCAATTACTGATACACAATTAAGGCCTTTACCTAACAATTACAAACCACATAATAAAGAGCTATTTAAACATTTAGCTATATACATACATATACCAATATATGCCAAAATAAGCCAAATCACTTGGCTATTAACATTACAAACCTATAAGCCATATTAACCAAAACTCCTATGCATGCCCTATAACCAATACCCAAGTTCAAAAGTACCAAAATGACAGCTGGATAGTGTGATGAGATCTTCGACGACTCCCAAATCTGAGCAAGCTTTGAAATCACTATAAAACACGGAAAAGTAAACAGAGTAAGCTACAAAACTTAGTAAGCTTTTATGCTTAATAAGTAAAACTTACCATTCAACTACAATTCAAATCCTTAAACATCATATAATGCAATTCAATTTAGTGTTCAAAACTTAACACATATTCAATCCAAAGGTTAGACATGAATTCCATCTATTTCCTCGATTCAATGATGGTATAGTTCACATACATACCTGTACCAACTCGTATCAATTTCATACTCTTCCAATTCATCGAATTACTCGTTGAACCATTTGGAATAATATTGGATACTCAGGAATCTTGCACCCTATGTGGCAATACCAGGCCGAAGCCATCTCAGTCTCATATCTCATATAATGCTCACTCTCGAGCTATCAACGGGCCTGCTCACACAAGCTGACGGTCAAGATGTAACCACACGGTGTTGCTCACACAAGCTGATGAGTAACCGCAACACATGCCGGAAAACTCAGCCACCAGTAGAACGTATGGACTAGCACCCAAAACACAATAACCCCTAATGACATGTAATTTATTTCCTATCTATTTTTAAGGTTCAATCGTGATTTCATACATTGCCGATAATTTGTCGAGAATATCTGTAGTGATGTATCATCACAAATATATCAATTAAGCATTCAAATATATATAATTTAATACTTATTAAACATACGAACTTACCTCGATCACAAAAATATCGGAACATGATTGACTAAACCAATACTTTATTTTTCCCCTGGTCTAGATCCGAACTTCACTTTTTCTTATCTATATATAATCAAATTTAACTTATTTAATTATCATTCTATTCAATTTAATCCAAAATTCATATTATAACAAAATTACACTTTTGCCCCTAATATTTCAACTTCTTTACAATTTAGTCTCTAGCTCATAAAAATGTAAATTAATGAAATTCAACTTATACCCATGCTAGCCCAATTTCCCTTATTATCATAGTAGCCCATATTTTTCATTATTTCGCACATTTACCATACAATTTATCACATTTCTCAATTAATCCCTAATTGACAATTTTATCAAAAATCACTTAACAAATGTTGTTTATCTAACAAAAACCATTCATTTTCTATCATCAAACACCAAAATAAACATATATTTATCAATTTTAAAACCTTAAAAATTTAAAAGTTTTTCAAATTAGTCCCTGGGCTAGCTAGATTAAGCTACAACGACTCCCAAAACATAGAAGTCATTAAAAACGGGACGAAAAATACTCACATGCAAGGCTGAAAGTGAAGGCCAAATGTTAAGCTTCTCCAATGTCTATTTTTCCCTAAATTTTGGTTGAAGAAGATAAATGGGAAATAAAATTGATTTTGTTTTATTTAATTTCAATTTAATTACTAAATACCAAAATTAACCTTATAAATTTTCACAAATTTCAAAATTACCAAGCTATTATCATCTATTAACATATTAATGAGTTATTTACCACATAAAGACCTTAACTTTAAGGTTCCATAGCTATTAGACACCTTTAGCTAATAGAACACAACTTTTACATTTTACGTGATTTAGTCATTTTTATCGAATTGAGCATTCAAAAAATTTCTTAACGAAATTTTCATACAATCATACTATCACACAATATACATTAAAATAATAATAAAATAATTATTTTGACCTCAGATTTTTGGTTTCAAAACCACTGTTTTGATTTGACTAAAAATAAGCTATTACAGAGACAGAAAAATTTTGAGGACATTCAGGTAAATAATTAATTAAAATTGAAACCCTCTATTGAAGAACCTCCCAAATTGGAACTGAAGCAATTACCAAATCACTTATAGTATGCATTTCTTGAAAACAATTCTACATTACCGGTGATGGCTGCTTCAGATTTAAAGCCGAATGAGAAAGATGAGTTGTTGCATGTGCTGGAGAAACATAAAATAGATGTAGCCTGGAAGATTTCTAACATTAGAGGGATTAGTCCTTCTTTTTCAACCCATAAAATGTTAATCCAAGATGAGTACAAACCATGTGTGCAAGCTTAAAGAAGGTTAAATCTTAAAATAAAGCAAGTTGTTAAGGCTGAGGTAATTAAACTTCTAGATACTGGAGTTATTTATCCTATTTCTGATAGTACTTGGGTGAGTCCTATGCAGATTGTTCCTAAGAAAGGAGGCATGATGGTTGTGGCAAACGAGAAGAATGAGTTGATTCCAATGAGAAGAATTGCGACAGCCCTAATTTGACCTTAGTCGGAAAGTGGTTTCGAGACCACAAAACTGAGTCATAAAAATAATTAACCATTAAATTTTGTGTTTATTGTATGTGAAAAGGCATGTGTGAAAGTTTCATACTTTAATTTTATCATTTGTATGCAAAATTATTAAATAGGACTTATGTGAGAAAATTTAGAAATGTGTTAGGCAAATGTTGAAGTGACTTATTAATGCATGTTACAAAAATGCTTGGACTTGCATGTCAAATATCCCCTTTTGCTAGTAGTGGCCGGCCATGATGATGAATTTATATTAAAAAAATGTATTAATTTTAGTTAAATGGTTTTATACTTTAAATAAAAATAAAGAAATTTGGTGATGAAAACAAAGTTCTCTCTTTGTTCAACTTGGCCGAATAGAAGAAAGAAAGGAGGGGAAGAATTTCGGTCACTTGAATCCTTAGGGAGGTTAGTATATTGTGTTAAATTTGTGAAATGTTTACTTGTTTTAGGTAAATTATCATGGTTCTTACTTAGCCCATGCTAAAATTTTCAATAAAGATGGGTGAATGGAGCACTCGGCTATGGTTATAAAGGAAGGAATTTTGATTGTTTTATTTGAATTTTGATGATGAATGTGTTGAGGAAAGAAATTGGTCTTTCTAAAAAAAAATATGAATGGTTAATGCTTATACTAGTAATAGCCGAAATAAAGATGTTTGATGTCATGAATAAATGTTGTTTATATGTTTGGAATTGAGAAAAATTTGATGTTTAATCACTTAAGGATTCGGCATTGTTTAAGATAATTTATTTAAAATGTGATTTTGAATATTATGAGTATTGGGATGTAAGTATATGTGTGTGCTTGGTCATAGGAGTTTGCTATGAAATTTTGTTTGGTTGAGTGATGAATGGCCGAATGAACTATAGGCTAGGGTGGATAAATTTTTGTACATAAGTAGTGAGTGTGACTATTGGTTAATGACATTCGGCATTATATTTTTTTATGTGTGCATTCGGTCTTTGGGGGGGGATAACAAGATAAAGTCAAAATGTTAAAGAAGGATTCTAAGACTTGCTAAGTTGTTATGATCATTGCCGAATGTATATTGGTCAAAGGGAAATTTTCAAATAGTCTATGTATGAGTATGTGAACAAAATAGTAAATGAATATTCGGCATAATGGGGTTTATGAGTAAATGGCATACTATATATATATGTGAATACGTGGTAGTGCATAAAACAAGTAATCGATTAAATTGTGATAGTCACACATAGGTATAGATATATGAACGCTTTATGTATGTACCTTGAGACATAGGGACATTTAGATATATATATATAGTTAAATTCGTGTATATGGAAGCATATTAAGTTATGTGAATTTTTGCTTGTTCATGTGAAATAGATATCGGTATAATAAGCATAGAAATTTAGTCTTGGCATATTATATAAAACATATTATAATTTGAAGTTATGTGACTGCCGAATGTGAATAATAAGTAAATAATATTAGTTAAGATATTAAACAAATTTATTTACATTTATTAAGCTAAAGAGCAAGGAGGATCGAAGTTGGATAGGGGAAAAGAGAAAGCAATAGAGTAACCAATCTACAACCGTTCGAATATACCGAGGTAAGTCTTTGAGTAACGGAACTTAGCTTATGATTTTATAGGTATCATATAAAAGCATAGTAGATAAATTGTGATCTTATGGTTCTATATAAATTATATAGTGAAACAAATTATTTTTATTTTATATGACTTGGAGCCGAATGGTTAAAGAATTCATGTGGAATAGCGAAATGAAATCGTATTACGTGTATGTAGCTATTGAGCCGTAAGAGTAAGGGTTGGTAAGCATGTTGAACTTGTTTGCTAGTAATGCTAATGGGTTATGATATATATATGTGCAAGGCATTCGTGCGGGTTATTATAACCGGGTTAAGTCCCGAAGGCATTCGTGCGGGTTATTATAACCGGGTTAAGTCCCGAAGGCATTCGTGCTGGTTGTTATATCCGAGCCAAATTCTGAAAGTATTTATGTTTGGAAAGGTGCGATTCTGTCGTAATAATTCCGATTAATGTGCTCATAATCCCTAATATGACTAGGTATGGATCGTATATACATTGGAAAAATTTGGTATAGTATAAGTTGTAATTATGTAATCGAATAATGCTCTCCCGGCCATTCCTTAGGGTTATATGAAGTCTATAGCTCACTCGAGTTACATGAAAGTGATTCAAATGAAATTTAGTTAAGTTTGACTTTGAATGTGTAAACATATTGATAGAAGTGTAAATTAAAATGAACATGTGATCTTGTGCATAGACATTTATTTATCCTTATGAATGCTATTTCTTTTGTGTTTTTGTTTCAAATGATTTCCTTACTTATAATCTTACTAAGCATCGAAACGCTTACTCTGTTGCTTAAATTCTCTGTATTACAGATTTTGTTCGTCAGCTATCGGACTCGGAAGTGTCAAAGTCGAAGTCATCCACACTATCTAAGCCCCTTTTTGGTACTCTTTTAGTTGAACTTTGATAATGGCATGTATAGGACTGACCTTTGTTGTTAATTAAGTATCTTTTGGTAATGTATATATTCGTATAGCCATGCGAAAATGGCTTATATATTTTGAGTATAGCATTATAATCATTTTGTATATATGGTCTTATGATATGGTTATTGAGTGGTATGGAAATGCTTAGTAATGATTAGCCACTGGAATGGCTAATCATGATCATATTTGGTGCTATGTATGTCAAATTGCTAGCTAATCCATGGAAACCATGAAATAGGTAAAATTTATCACAAAATAGATTCAGACAGCAGTAGTGACGTGAATTTGAAAAATCACTAAAAATATTAGAAATGGAATTAAATAATGAATAAGTTATGTAATTGAATCTTGATGAGTCTATTTTCATATGGAAGAAACAAAACAGGTATATGAGCTATATTTTATGAGATGTTTAAATTTGTGTGATACAGGGCCAGAGCGATTTCTGGATCCCCTGTTATGACTTTGGAAATTCACCATAAATTTTACAAAGATAATTAAAAGTCATGATTTATATGTACAGATTCATTATTGAGTCTAGTTTTATTATAAACAAACAACATAGTCATTGAAGCTCTATACAGGGAGATATCTGATTCGTAATACACAGAGGTCAGAGTAGTAGAACCCTGAAATAGGGGAGACTTTAACTAATAAACTGTACTAATTGGCCCGACCAAAAATTCTATAAAAAAATTAGTAGATAGATGTATGAGTCTAGTTTCAGGAAAAATTTACGGAATTGGATTTTGAGTTTTGGAACTCGAGATATGATTTTTAAAGCGACTGTGATGTAGTTAGCCAGCTTGTCTGGAAAATTTTAAAATGAATTGTATAAGCTGTTTAAGTAATGAATTAAGTCCGTTAACACCTCGTGTTCGATTCCGGCAACGGTCTCGGGTACGGGGCGTTACATTTTATTGGTATCAGAGCTACGGTTTAGTCGATTTTAGGACTACCGTAATAAGTATGGGTCTAGCTATACATGCCATTATGTGTTAATATGATAGTGTGGTGATTTCTGACAGATAAAAATGTGTTTTCGTATAGAAATGGATTCTGATCCTGATCGATCAGTAGCTGACGATATTGAGAGTGTAGCGCCTGCTCCCGCGCACGGGACAGCACCGATTGACTCTCAATTAAATGCAAGTAATCAAAATGATGAGGCAAAACAAGCCTTCTATGCTATGATGAACGACTGGTTTACCCAATATGTTCGAACTAATCCGGCTGTTGCACAACCCTCACCCCCGACTAATACAAACCCTGCACCTGTAATATCTCCTGTAGTTGACCCGTTGAGGTTGAACAAGCCCCCAGTTGATAGGATTCGGAAGCATGGGGCTACTGAGTTCAAGGCTACTGACAGTGATGATGCTGAGCAGGCTGAGTTTTGGCTTGATAATACCGTTCGTATGTTCGATGAATTATCGTACACACCTGATGAATGTTTAAAATGTGCTATATCTCTGTTACGTGATTCTGCCTACTATTGGTGGAATACCTTGGTTTTCGTCGTGCCGAGAGAATGGGTTACTTGGGAATTCTTTCAAACTGAGTTTCGCAAGAAATATATCAGTCAAAGATTCATCAATCAGAAACGGAAAGAATTTCTTGAGCTTAAGCAGGGTTCTATGTCAGTTACTGATTATGAGCGAAAGTTTGTCAGACTTAGTAGATACGCTCGGGAATGTGTTTCGTCCGAGGCTATCATGTGTAAACGCTTCGAGAACGGGTTGAACGAAGATATAAAACTGTATGTTGGCATTCTTGAAATTAGAGAATTTGTAGTACTTGTCGAGTGAGCTTGCAAAGCCGAAGAGCTCAGTAAGGAGAAAAGAAAAGCTGAAGTGGAAGCAAGAGAGTTTCGTAAGAGATCTTCGAGAAAGCCCTTTCAACAATCATCGAAGAAATTTAGAAATGATCCAGGCCGATCTAAAGACACTTCGGGCTTTTCCAGACGAGATCGTGATCGACCCCCTGTGAGTACGCGAGTCACTTCGGTTGCCAGTGTTGGAAATGATCGTCGGGACAGGACAGAGTGCCAGTATTGCGGTAAATGGCATTCGGGGAGTGTAGATTCCATGATCGCTCCTGTTATAAGTGCGGATCAGCTGACCACTTTATCAAAGATTGTCCGAAACTATCTGAACAGAATGTAAATCAGAGTGGGAAACTGGGTGCTACTACAGCACGAGGTAGGCCACCTAGGAATACGGGGAACGCTAGCAGCGGTCAGAGAGGGTCTAAAGATGTTATCACCAGATCTGAGGCTCGTGCTCCTGTTAGAGCTTATGCTATACGTGCACGCGAGGATGCTTCTTCACCTGATGTTATTACCGGTACTTTCACTCTCTTTGATACTAATGTGATTGCTTTGATTGACCCTGGATCTACTCATTCTTATGTATGTGAGACTTTAGCATCCAGTAAGACTTTACCTGTTGAGTCTACTGAGTTCGTTATTAGAGTGTCGAATTCCTTGGGTCGTTATGTGCTTGTCAACAAGGTGTGTAAGAAATGCCCCTTAATAATCTGGGGCTCTTGTTTTTCGGCTGACTTGATGCTTTTACCGTTTGATGAATTTGATGTTATTCTCGGTTTGGATTGGTTGACCGTACATGATGCAGTTGTGAATTGCAAAAGTAAGACTATTGATTTGAGGTGTGCAAATAATGAGATAATCCGAGTTGAGTCTACTGTTTTGAATGGATTGCCAACAATAATATCCTCGATGTTAGCTCAAAAATATGTGAGAAAGGGATGTGAAGCGTATCTTGCATACGTACTTGATAATAAAGAATCAGAAAAGAAACTTGAATCGGTACCAGTGGTTTGTGAATATCCGGATGTTTTTCCCGAAGAATTACCGGGGTTACCACCTGTTCGGGAGGTAGAGTTTGGCATCGAACTTGTACCTGGAACTACACCGATTTCGATAGCTCCGTATCGTATGGCATCAACGGAATTAAAGGAATTGAAAGCTCAGTTGCAAGAGTTGATGGATAGAGGTTTCGCTCGACCGAGTTTCTCACCTTGGGGTGCACCAGTATTGTTTGTGAAAAAGAAGGACGGAACCATGAGGTTGTGCATCGACTATCGTCGGCTAAATAAAGTGACAATAAAGAATAAATATCCATTACCGCGTATTGATGATTTGTTTGATCAACTAAAGGGAGCCTCAGTGTTTTCAAAGATAGATTTGAGATCGGGTTATTATCAGTTGCTAGTTCGAAATTCAGATATACCCAAAACTGCTTTTAGAACGAGATACAGTCACTATAAGTTCTTAGTGATGCCGTTTGGACTCACTAATGCCCCTGCGGTATTTATGGATTTGATGAATCGGATCTTCAGACAGTATTTGGATCGTTTTGTAGTTGTGTTTATTGATGACATTTTGGTCTATTCGAGAGATGAAACTGAACATGCTGAGCACTTGAGATTAGTGTTGCAGATTTTACGAGATAAGCAGTTATATGCTAAGTTCAGTAAATGTGAGTTCTGGTTGAGAGAAGTTAGCTTTTTGGGTCATGTGGTATCTGCATCGGGTATTCAAGTTGATCCGAGCAAAATTTCAGCCATACTTAACTGGAAGCCTCCGAGAAATATTACTGAGGTTCGGAGCTTTTTGGGACTTTCTGGTTACTACAGACTGTTTGTAAAGGGTTTCTCGATGATAGCCACACCAATGACGAAACTACTTCAGAAAGATGTTAAGTTTGAATGGACAGAAAAATGTCAGAAAAGTTTCGATCAACTAAAAACTTATTTGACTGAAGCTCCAGTACTAGTGCAACCCGAATCAGGCAAAGAGTTTGTCATTTACAGTGATGCATCCTTACTTGGGTTGGGTTGTGTATTGATGCAAGAAGGTCGAGTTGTAGCTTATACGTCGAGGCAATTGAAGCCACATGAGAAAAATCATCCAACCCATGATCTCGAATTAGCTGCCATCGTATTCGCTTTGAAAATATGGCGACATTATTTATTTGGTGAGAAGTGCCATGTATTTTCGGATCACAAAAGTCTCAAATATTTGATGACTCAAAGAGATTTGAATCTGCGACAAAGACGTTGGCTTGAGTTGTTAAAAGATTATGAGCTTGTCATTGACTATCACCCGGGAAAGGCTAATGTGGTTGCGGATGCTTTAAGTCGTAAATCACTTTTTGCTTTACGAGCGATGAATGTACACTTGTCTGTTCTATCCGATAATGTGTTAGTAGCAGAATTAAAGGTCAAACCATTGTTGATTCATCAAATTCGTGAAGCTCAAAAAGTCGATGATGAATTGGTTGCAAAACGGGCTGAATGTGTTTCGAATATGGAATCAGAGTTTCAAATTGATGATGACGATTGTTTGAGGTTCAGGAGTCGTTTGTGTGTTCCAAGAAATTCAGAACTTATTTCGATGATTCTGAACGAAGCTCATTGTAGCCGAATGTCAATTCACCCGGGGAGTACGAAAATGTACAACGATCTGAGACGTCAGTTTTGGTGGCATGGTATGGAACGAGACATTTTTGATTTTGTTTCGAAGTGTTTAATATGTCAACAAGTGAAAGCAGAACATCAAGTGCCTACAGGTTTACTTCAGCCGATCATGATACCTGAATGGAAATGGGATCGAGTCACGATGGATTTTGTATCTAGGTTGCCATTGTCGGCAAGTAAGAAAGATGCGATTTGGGTTGTTGTTGATAGACTGACTAAGTCGACTCATTTTATTCCCGTACGTACGGATTATTCACTGGATAAACTAGCTGAATTGTATGTTTCTCAGATTGTAAGATTACACAGGGTACCTATTTCTATTGTGTCGGATAGAGATCCGAGGTTCACCTCGCGATTTTGGAAGAAATTGCAAGAAGCTTTGGGTACCAAGTTGCATTTTAGCACCGCTTTTCATCCCCAGACTGATGGTCAATCCGAGCGGATAATTCAGATACTCGAGGATATGTTGAGATGTTGCATCCTTTAGTTTAGTGGTTCATGGGAGCGGTATTTACCTTTGATTGAATTCGCTTACAACAATAGTTTTCAGTCAAGCATTAAGATGGCACCTTACGAGGCTTTGTATGGTCGTAAATGTCGTACACCGTTATTTTGGACCTAGCTTAGTGAAAATAAAATCTTTGGGGTTGATTTGATTAAAGATGCTGAGCAGAAAGTAAAAGTAATCCATAAAGTCTGAAAGCAGCTTCAGATCGTCAGAAGTCGTATGCAGATTTAAAGCGAAAAGACATTGGATATCAGGTCGGAGACAAAGTGTTTCTTAAAGTTTCACCTTGGAAAAAGGTGCTCAGATTTGGCCGTAAAGGCAAATTGAGTTCGAGATTCATCGGGCCGTATGAGATATCTGAACGAATTGGGCCAGTCGCATACAGATTGATTCTACCCCCTGAACTTGAAAAGATTCACAACGTTTTTCATGTCTTGATGCTTCGACGTTATAGAACCGATCCATCGCACATAATTAATCCATCAGAGGTTGAAATTCAATCTGATTTGAGTTATGAAGAAGAACCGATTCGTATCCTAGCTCGCGAGGTGAAAGAATTGCGAAACAAAAGGGTTCCGTTAGTAAAGGTGTTATGGCTCAAACACGGGATCGAAGAAGCTACTTGGGAAACCGAGAACTTTATGAAAGAATGATACCCAAATCTATTTACCGGTAAGATTTTCAAGGACAAAAATTTCTTAAGTGGGGGAGAATTGTGACAGCCCTAATTTGACCTTAGTCGGAAAGTGGTTTCAGGACCACAAAACCGAGTCGTAAAAATAATTAACCATTAAATTTTGTGTTTATTGTATGTGAAAAGGCATGTGTGAAAGTTTCATACTTTAATTTTATCATTTGTCTGCGAAATTATTAAATAGGACTTATGTGAGAAAATTTAGAAATGTGTTAGGCAAATGTTGAAGTGACTTATTAATGCATGTTATAAAAAATGCTTGGACTTGCATGTCAAATATCTTCTTTTGCTAGTAGTGGCCGGCCATGATGATGAATTTATATTAAAAAAATGTATTAATTTTAGTTAAATGGTTTTATACTTTAAATAAAAATAAAGAAATTTGGTGATGAAAATAAAGTTCTCTCTTTGTTCAACTTGGCCGAATAGAAGAAAGAAAGGAGGGGAAGAATTTCGGTCACTTGAATCCTTAGGGAGGTTAGTATATTGTGTTAATTTTGTGAAATGTTTACTTGTTTTAGGTAAATTATCATGGTTCTTGCTTAGCCCATGCTAAAATTTTCAATAATGATGGGTGAATGGAGCACTCGGTTATGGTTATAAAGGAAGGAATTTTGATTGTTTTATTTGAATTTTGATGATGAATGTGTTGAGGAAAGAAATTGGTCTTTCTAAAAAAAAATATGAATGGTTAATGCTTACACTAGTAATAGCTGAAATAAAGATGCTTGATGTCAAGAATAAATATTGTTTATATGTTTGGAATTGAGAAAAATTTGATGTTTAATCACTTAAGGATTCGGCATTGTTTAAGATAATTTATTTAAAATGTGATTTTGAATATTATGAGTATTGGGATGTAAGTATATGTGTGTGCTTGGTCATAGGAGTTTGCTATGAAATTTTGTTTGGTTGAGTGATGAATGGCCGAATGAACTATAGGCTAGGGTGGATAAATTTTTGTACATAAGTAGTGAGTGTGACTATTGGTTAATGACATTCGGCATTATATTTTTTTATGTGTGCATTCGGTCTTTGGGGGGGATAACAAGATGAAGTCAAAATGTTAAAGAAGGATTCTAAGACTTGCTAAGTTGTTATGATCATTGCCGAATGTATATTGGTCAAAGGGAAATTTTCAAATCGTCTATGTGTGAGTATGTGAACAAAATATTAAATGACTATTCGGCATAATGGGGTTTATGAGTAAATGGCATACTATATATATATGTGAATACGTGGTAGTGCATAAAACAAGTAATCGATTAAATTGTGATAGTCACACATAGGTATAGATATATGAACGCTTTATGTATGTACCTTGAGACATAGGGACATTTAGATATATATATATATAGTTAAATTCGTGTATATGGAAGCATGGTAAGTTATGTGAATTTTTGCTTGTTCATGTGAAATAGATATCGGTATAATAAGCATAAAAATTTAGTCTTGGCATATTATATAAAACATATTATACTTTGAAGTTATGTGACTGCCGAATGTGAATAATAAGTAAATAATATTAGTTAAGATATTAAACAAATTTATTTACATTTATTAAGCTAAAGAGCAAGGAGGATCGAAGTTGGATAGGGGAAAAGAGAAAGCAATAGAGTAACCAATCTACAACCGTTCGAATATACCGAGGTAAGTCTTTGAGTAACGGAACTTAGCTTATGATTTTATAGGTATCATATAAAAGCATAGTAGATAAATTGTGATCTTATGGTTCTATATAAATTATATAGTGAAACAAATTATTTTTATTTTATATGACTTGGAGCCGAATGGTTAAAGAATTCATGTGGAATAGCGAAATGAAATCGTATTACGTGTATGTAGCTATTGAGCCGTAAGAGTAAGGGTTGATAAGCATGTTGAACTTGTTTTCTAGTAATGCTAATGGGTTATGATATATATATGTGCAAGGCATTCGTGCGGGTTATTATAACCGGGTTAAGTCCCGAAGGCATTCGTGCGAGTTATTATAACCGGGTTAAGTCCCGAAGGAATTCGTGCTGGTTGTTATATCCGAGCCAAATTCTGAAAGTATTATGTTTGGAAAGGTGCGATTCTGTCGTAATAATTCCGATTAATGTGCTCATAATCCCTAATATGACCAGGTATGGATCGTATATACATTGGAAAAATTTGGTACAGTATAAGTTGTAATTATGTAATCGAATAATGCTCTCCCGGCCATTCCTTAGGGTTATATGAAGTCTATAGCTCTCTCGAGTTACATGAAAGTGACTCAAATGAAATTTAGTTAAGTTTGACTTCGAATGTGTAAACATATTGATAGAAGTGTAAATTAAAATGAATATGTGATCTTGTGCATAGACATTTATTTATCCTTATGAATGTTATTTCTTTTGTGTTTTTGTTTCAAATGATTTCCTTACTTATAAGCTTACTAAGCATCAAAACGCTTACTCTGTTGCTTAAATTCTCTGTATTATAGATTTTGTTCGTCAGCTATCGGACTCGGAAGTTTCAAAGTCGAAGTCATCCACACTCTCTAAGCTCCTTTTTGGTACTCTTTTAGTTGAACTTTGATAATGGCATGTATAGGACTGACCTTTGTTGTTAATTAAGTATCTTTTGGTAATGTATATATTCGTATAGCCATGCGAAAATGGCTTATATATTTTGAGTATAGCATTATAATCATTTTGTATATATGGTCTTATGATATGGTTATTGAGTGGTATGGAAATGCTTAGTAATGATTAGCCATTGGAATGGCTAATCATGATCATATTTGGTGCTATGTATGTCAAATTGCTAGCTAATTCATGGAAACCATGAAATAGGTAAAATTTATTACAAAATAGATTCAGATAGCAGTAGTGACGTGAATTTGAAAAATCACTAAAAATAGTAGAAATGGAATTAAATAATGAATAAGTTATGGAATTGAAGCTTGATGAGTCTATTTTCATATGGAAGAAACAAAACAGGTATGAGCTATATTTTATGAGATGTTTAAATTTTTGTGAAACAGGGCCAGAGCGATTTCTGGATCCCCTGTATGACTTTGGAAATTCACCATAAATTTTACAAAGATAATTAAAAGTCATGATTTATATGTACAGATTCATTATTGAGTCTAGTTTGTATTGACGATAAGAAGTTGAATGACGCAATAAGGAAAGACCATTTTCCTCTACCATTCATAGATCAAATGTTGGAGAGATTATCTAATCACATGTGTTATTGCTTCCTAGATGGACTTTCTGGCTACTTTCAGATCCCGATAGCTCCCCTTGATCAAGAAAAAAATGACATTTTCATGTCCAAATGGTATGTTTGCTTATCGAAGAATGCCTTTTGGATTATGTAATGCTCCTGCTACTTTTCATCATTACATTTTAGCCATTTTTGATGAACTTGTAAAAAACATTATGAAGGTATTTATGGATGACTTCTCAGTATTCGATAATTCTTTCCATCTTTGTCTTAAAAATTTAAAACGAGTTTTAATGAGATGTGAGGAAACGAACCTTGTGCTTAATTGGGAAAAATGTCACTTCATGGTTCGAGAAGGGATTGTGTTAGGCCATAAAATTTCTAGTAAAAGGATTGAAGTTGATAGAGCAAAAATTGAAAACATCGAAAAAATGTCTCCCTCTAATTTAGTTAAGGCTATTCGAAGCTTTTTTTAATAACATCTATGTTAAGTATGATTATGAAATTTTACAATTATATTTATGTTAATTTACGTTATGTTAAATGTATGTTAAAGTGTGTAGGATGCCTATTATTTGCATAGGAACTTACTAAGCTTTAAAGTTTACTCCCTTTTATTTTTCCCTTGTCTTATAGTGTCACCAAGCTAGCCTGGGGATTGAAGACGGTCGAAGATCCATTCACACTATCAAATTATCATTTTGTGTAGTTATGATTACAATATTTTGAGTTATGGCATGTATAGAGACTTGATCATTTTTTTATGTATCATATTTGATTTGGCCAAATGTATTGGCTTTAATGGTTGATAATTCATTTTGTAAATGGCCATTGAAATCGGCCAATATTGGCTTAAGTATATATGCATATAATGATGTTTTCATGGATGTAAGAATTTGCATGGATTGAGTTGATAAGTAGGTGATGTTTGTATGTGGTAGATGGTTGCATGTAAATGATATGCTGATATCTTGTTTGTGGCTGAATTGGTTGTATGAATATGCTTGGATTGGTGTTGCTTGTTGCTGTGTAGGTTGGTGCAAGTAAGGGTGGCAAAATGGCTTGGTAAATAGCCTTATTTTTGTCCACACGGGCATATGTCTAGGCCGTGTGTGACACACGGCTTGTCTCATGGGTGTGTGATCCGGCCGTGTGTCCCCTGCATTTTGAATTTTAGCTTCAAATTGGCCAATGGGTAGAGACATGGCCGTGTGTCTCAGCCGTGTGAAGGACATGGCCCAGGGACACGGGCATGTACCCAGGGCGTGTAAAGTCTGCACCTATTTTATAATAAATTATGAAAATTAAATCGCCCACATGGCCTAAGTACACGGGCGTGTGACTTGGTCGTGTGACTTCAATTTGTTGATGACATCATAAATAGAGAGTTATACGGGTTAGGGACACGGTGTAACACCCCAAACCCGACCTAGACGTTATGACCGGATCCGACGTGCCACATCAAAGCGTTAAAACATTTTTCCATTCTTAGTCCAAAAAATCGTACTTGATATTCAAAGGATTAATTCATTAAGGGTTAAAGTGAATGGAAGCTGTGCACTAGGTAGGAAATCGAAAAAGAGGAGGTGAGTCCATTGGACTGCTTAAGTGCCAAGCTCTTTCGGATCCAATCCTAGAATGCACACCGCCATTGCCACACTCTAACATCGTGTATTTCTTTAGGTTACCATTGTAATTATGTTCATTTTAAAATAAAACATATTCAATTTTTGGAAAACGTTATCATATTAGAAGCCTTGTTTGAGATCGTGTTACTTTGAAATCAATTTATATTTTTGAAAAGGAACCCTAGATCTAGCCCATTTTGATAGTTAATATAAATTAAGTTCATCATAATAAAATATAAACCAAACCCATAAAAAGAATACTAGAGCGGCCTTATTACATAATAAACCCAAATCATCAAAGTAAATGAAAAATGAAGTCCAATTCACCAAAAGAAAACCATATTGCAGAGCGAGTGGCCACTCCGAATCCCTCGCAGCTCCAAGCCCACTATGGTTGGGGATTACCTGCATGGATGAAAATAGGGGATGAGTTTGGGGAAACTCAGTGTGTAAAATTAACCCAACCATAGCCCATATCAGCTCAACCCACAGAAACAGAATAAATCGGCCTTAGCCCAGAACAGAATACAGGATTAAGCCCATAGGCCCATAACAGATCAGATCAGTTATTTCATGTATATGCAAACCCAACCCATAACCAACCACATGCACCCCCTTACCAACCTTTCACCATGTGGGGAGACTACTCGACCCACCCAACCGCTACACACCTCAGAAATATGCAGCATGGCTGCCAGAACAGATAATGTGACAGAGTCACCAGATACAGATAATCGTGGCAGAGCCACCAGAACAGGTATATGTAGCAGAGCCACCAGATCAGATAATTTGTGGCATAGCCACCAGGACGCTTCCTCCATAATATAACCCATGTCCCTATGCAACAAAGATTCATTCATGGCATACAACATACAGATTTAAATCAACATGCTTTTCAGACAAAATTAACCCTAGGGGCATATCGGTCATTTACACCCAGGGGTATCATGGTAATTTTCCATACATAAGGGTATTATAGTAACTTAGCTACTTTTAGGGTTTTCATGCATATCCTAACCATTTACGTACCATCAGAACACTTACCGCGCATACTTACCGAATTGGGCCCGTTGGCCCATGAACCCGATTTTTGGCCCATTAAGCCCAAATTGTCAAAATGCACGAAACTGCGCATACTATAGTTTGTTACTTTAGATTACCAAATATACAAATCCAACTATCTTGCAAGCATTCGCACACTCACAAATTCCTAAAATACCGACTTTTCGGCATTTCGGCTTTTCGGCTTTTACCAATCTAGTCTATGAGAGGGTGTCAGTTACACACCTGATTTGTGACGATACACTGACAAGATCCACACACGAACTGCCTACAAATAGATTACTAACACGTTAATCTAACTACTAAAACGAACTATAACTAACCCCTTACCACATTCAGCCCAAAGCACTTTGGCACTAGCGAACCTACCTTTGCCGAAACTAGCGATTGTGTTTAGATTCAGTCGTTTCCCCTTGTCCAAGCCTCTGATCAGCAGCCTCTGAATCGCACTACCATCATAATAAACAATTGTCACAATCCCTTAGAGCCTTAAAGCCCAATCGACAGCCTCCCTAAGCCTTTAGGGATTTTGGCTTTTCTAAATCCCGAAATAAAGAATAGATTCGAAAACTTACCACCAGTTTCTTCAGCCAACGATTTCACTTAAGCTCTTATTTCATTCCAATGTAGATCTAACCCTCAAATCCTAGCAGAAGTCGATCCTTTAATGATCTAAGAATTCGGCTATGTGTAACACCCCAAACCCGACCCAGACGTTATGACCGGATTCGACATGCCACATCGAAGCGTTCAAAACATTTTATATTGTTGATCCAGAAAAACTTACTTAGTGTTTTAAAAGATAATTTCATTATAGGTTAAAGTGAATGGAAGCTGTGCACCAGGTAGGAAACCGAAAAAGAGGTGGTGAGTCCATCGGACTGCTTAAGTACCAAGCTCCCTTCGGATCCAATCCTAGACATATATACCGCCATTGCCACACCTTAACGTCATGGATATTTCTAGGAAACCGATTTGATTAAGTCATTTTTAGGAAAAGTGATTAATTTTGGAAAATACTTTCATTGCGGAAGCTTTGCTTGTTGTCGTGTTATTTTGAAATCAATTGTTGTTTTTGAAAACGTGCCCTAAAGCTATCCAATTTCAACAGTTAAATATAAATATTACCTATCTTAATAAAACATATAAAAACCATCAAAAATAAATAAGCGGCCTTATTACATTTAAAAGCCCAAAACCTCAAACGTAATTAAAAGGATGTCCAGTTCACCAGAAGAAAATCAAACTTTCAGAACGGGTGGCCGCTCCGAATTCCCTCACAGCTCCAAGCCCACTATGGTTGGGGATTACCTGCGTGGATGAAAATAAAAGGGGTGAGTTTGGGGAAACTCAGTGTGTAAAATAACCCAACCATAGCCTAAATTAGCTCAACCCACAGAAACAGAATAAGCTGGCCTTAGCCCAAAATAGAAATTCAGAATAAAGCCCATAGGCCCATAACAGAACAGAACAGATATTACATGTTTATGCAGAAACCCAACCCAGATTCATCCATAACACCCCCGTACCAGCCTTACACCATGTGGGGAGACTACTCGACCCACCCAACCGCTACACACCACAGAAATCGCAGCAAGGCTGCCAGATATTGTGACGGAGTCACCAGATACAAATATTGTGGCAGAGCCACCAGAACAGATATATGTGGCAGAGCCACCAGATCAGATAATTGTGGCATAGCCACCAGGACAGATATATGTGGCAGAGCCACCAGATCAGATAATTGTGGCATAGCCACCAGGATGCTTCCTCCATAGTATAACCCAAGTCCCCATGCAACAGATATATAATCATGGCATACATCATACAGAATCAGATCGTCATGCTTTTCAGTCAAAAGTAACCCTAGGGGTATAATGGTAATTTTGCACACATAGGGGTATTCAAGTAATTTAACTATTCTTAAGGTTTTCATACATAACATAGCCATTTACGTACGATCAGAAACACTTACCGCGTTTTCTTACCAATTTGGGCCCGTTAGCCCATTATCCCATTTTTGGCCCATTAAGCCCAAAAATATCGAAATGCACAGAATCGCGCACTCTGCAGTCTTATCACTTTAATTTACCATATACATCAAACTATTAATCTCATGAGCATTCACACACTCGCAAGATCTCAAAATACCGGCTTTTTGGCATTTCGGCTTTTCGGCTTGTGCCGATCTAGTCTATAAGAAGGTGTTAGTTACACACATGTTTGCGACGATATGCTGACGAGATCCACACACGAACCGCCTACAATTGGATTACTAACACGTTAATCTAACTATTCAAATACAAACTACGTATTAACCCCTTACAATATTCGGCCAACCACACTTACAGATCATAGTAAGCTTATAAGAAAACAATAAGCAACTCATTAACAAATTTTTGTCAATGTTTACCACAAAATCATAATTTCACTGCAAGCTGTCTTCCTGAGCAATAGTCACTAAATTATTTATAACTAGAGCTAAGAAACTCCAAATCAAGTGCCGTTAATTTTCCCTGAAAATAGACTCATATATCTTCTATCCATAAAATTTTCAGAATTTTTGGTTTGGCTAATCAATACCAGATTTTTCTTAAATTTTCCCATGTTTCACTGTTTGACTAATCTGACCACTCTTCATTACGAATCAAATTTCTCATTGTACAGAATTCAAAATATGTTCTCGTTTATTTCATTTGAAACTAGACTCATTAAGCTTTAATTACCTAATTTATTCACCTTCTAACTCATCTCTCACAATTTATTGTGATTTTCCAAAGTCACGTTACTGCTGCTGTCCCAAGCAGATTTATTACCAAATCACTATTTCACACATAACTTGCATGCATGTTATTTAAACATGTATATCACCAATCAATCATCACATATCTATGAGTTTACTTAAGTATAGTCTCCATTTCATCATTTTAAAGCACAACATGTTAGCCGATTTTTCCCCTTAGCATCTAAGGCACATGCATGCTCATTTGTTTGGCTCAACTTCACCTATCTTCCATTTTCATCAAAAGAACATGAAACAACAACCATTTCCTTCATTTTAATTCATGACCAAATGCTCACAACACAACCAAAAACCAAAATATGCTTCAAGAGTTAAGGTAGAATCAAGAAGAACTCATGAACATCAAGAAGAACTCATGAACATCAAGATAGAAGCAAACTACCATGAACTTACCTTCAATTTTCTTCCCCAAGTGACCAAACATTCAGGAGCTTTCTCCTCTCCTTTCTCTTCTCTAACTTTAGGCTATGATGAACAAAGATGGACAAAACTTTGTTCTTTTCACCCCTTTTTCTTTTAATAAAATTTCATATTTCATCTATTTAATTCTTTAATACAAAAGACATGAAATGCCCATCATGGAACATTTACCTAAACCATTATCATGGAATATTTACCTAATCCATTATCATGGAACATTTACCTAACCCATTATCAATTTGTACCATGAATTATGGATATCAAGTGCTCATATTGTCTACAACAACATGATGGCTGGCCACTTCATGTAAAATGGGAGGTTTGTCATGCAAATCCTCCTATTTTGCACTCCTATTTATTTGGCCACTTCAATTTAGCCTATAGCATTTTCAAACATTTTCACATAGGTTCTATTTCATAATTTCACCCCCTTTTTCTTATGGAACGAAAATTAACTAAAATTGACGGGTTCTATCTTAAGCTTGGGTCTTCTAGAGGCCCACTAACATAATTAAACCTATGCCAACATTCACAGAATTCTCAAAAATTGGGGCGTTACACTATGCCTCTAAAATATGGGGTTTTCGGCTTTTAGTACAGTGAAGAAGAGATGAGGGTTTTTGTAGTGGTTTTGTCGACAGAGGTTTGGGGCTCAGAGAAAGAAAGAGTTGATTACAAAGGAAGAAGAAAGACGAAAAAGAAATCAATAGGCTTGCTAGGAGAATTCGGCACAGACAATATGAACCTTCGGGTTTTCGGCTTTTGTGATATTCGGCTGTAAGGCTTAAAAATAAAAAGAATAAAGAAGTGGTGAAGAGTAAAGTGGTAGGAGAATTCGGCTATGGAGAAAGAAGAGGAGAAGGTAGGTGGAGAGAAAAATAAAGAAAATAGGAGAAGGAAGGATGGTCAGAGAATTGGCACAACACACCCAAATGCCGAAATTCCCACTACTACAATACCTAGCCTAATTTCCCATGCTAAAGTCCCTTGGCCGGCCACCTCTTGCTCCTTGATCAGCTCCTAGATTTCCTCCCTTATCTTTATCCTTACTCAATCCCCTTTTCATCTTAAACTCTCCCTAACAGAGTTCCCCCTTGAGTTCCATCACCTCCCCTTTTTGTGTACAAAAAATAAACACCTTATTTGCTTGTCCTGCGGCTCGAACTTGGACTCTTCCTATACTTCTACATGCCACTTTTATAGCCTTCCCAGTGGCGCCACATGCCACTTTGCCAATTACTTCCTTATGTCTTATTTTACACAAATAATATTTAAGACCCCTGTTAACCAGAACCCCCTTTTCCCTTATGGATCAAAATTAATTAAACCCTAGACTTAATCTTAAACTTGGGCCTTCTAGAGGCCCACTAACATAATTAAACCTACGCCAAACAGTCAAAACACAGAAATTTTAAAATTCACCAAAATTCACAGAAGTCCCGAAAATTGGGGCGTTACACACGAGCGTGTGTGACCACACGGCCTGACCACACAGGCGTGTCCCAAGCCACACGGGCGTGTGACCCCTGTTTTAGTGAAAAAATTTCTAAATGTAGGGAAATTTTCTAAAGTTCTCGATTTAGTTCCGAACCACTCCTAATGCATGTTTTGGGCCTCGTAGGCTCATTTTAGGGACTATATGAATGTTTATGAAAAGTTTTAAATTTGAGTGGAAATTCATGTCCCAATTTTGAATGTTTGTTTGAGTTTAAGTCTGGTAATGTCTCGTACCTTATTCTGGCGTCGAGTATGGGTAAGGGGTGTTACAGGGACATTATACTTGAGTTTGAATAATGTTTGCATGAAATGTAAAATTATATGTGAATTGAATGTTTACATGTTTTATAAGTTTGGTAATACTCTATAACCCTATTTTAGCGTTGAATACGGGTGAGGGGTGTTACAATTATAACCTTAACCACGACATTAAAATCTACTAATATAATCGATGGATAGTGTGATAGATCTCCATTGAGCTTCCAACCCGATCGAGCTTCCAGTAATCTGAAAAGCAAAGGAAAAACAACTACATAAGCAATAAATTCTTAGTAAGCTCGTATAAACTTAGGTCATATCAACCCATTTCAAATATGAAATTTATACATATTAAGAATAATCTTATATCAATACAGGAAGATTCATGAAACCATATTCAATAATTCACAAGTGAATAAGTCCACAGCATCACATATACATATCATCCCTAGCAGAGTAATATTTTACAAAACTTAAACCCTTTCAAATTTTCTTATTTTCATTTGCATTTCATTACTTTCCATTACATTTACTTTCTTTAGCTTAAATAACAACATCAATTCAACTCATCTTTTCCTTTTTCATCATTTTATACTTTAAGTATGAACTTACTATATCATTACCTTTCCACACCTGTTTCAAATGCATAACACACAAGACATAAGCATATCATCCACCACAGCCACAAGCTAGTGCATTTAAACATGGCACTATTAGAATTAACAACATGATAAACCATTTCATAAGAAATTACATTATTTAAACCTTACCATTCTTTCATGAACACAAGCATATTTCCATTTAGGCACTTACCATTTCAATGCATAACACATAAGACATAAATATAGCATTAATCATATTCACAAGTTAGTGAATAAACACATAATTTAGCATAAACACCACATGATAAAATAAATTTCATGAATATAAAATATAAGCATTCATACTTTTCATGAACATGGTTATACACACTTTAATCATCAGTAACTCATACCTTTCCATACTTTCAGGACATTGCCAATCGGAACACTTACCATTCATTCCCTCTGTATTCCCGTTGAACCACTTAGAATAATATTGGATACATGGGAGTCTCACACACTACATACTAACATATGGTCAAAACCATTTCTTTCTCTTTTCTCATATAAATGCTATCTCTCGAGCCATAAGTTGGTCTACTTACACAAGCTATCAGTCGGAACGTAGCTACACGGTCTGCTAACACAAGCTGCCAAGTAACCGCAACACATGTCGAAAAATCAGCCACCGCTAAGACGTTCAAGACCAGAACTTGAAACAAAGTAACCCCTAATGACATGTCATTTGTATCTTATATATTCCTAAGATTCAAACGGGGCTCAATAGTCATCGTACGTCGTTGAATTTTCATAGTTTCTTTACTCAATAAATTGTATAATTAACATATATATTGATTAATTTTCAATAAAATCATATAATAACATTCAACTTAGTCAACATTACACATAGTACAGTTCATACAAACTTACCTGGCTATTTTACATAAATGTCTAAGTACAGGGGCATTTTGGTAATTTTCCATTCTCCTCGATTTTCCACTTGATCTTGATCTAAATTAATAATTTCATTCAATTTATTAATTTAGGCAGAAAAAAATGTATTTCATGCAATTTGTTTATTTTGACATTTTTACAAAATTACTCCTAAAGTTTTACTTTTATTCAATTTAGTCCCTGAGCCCAAAAATGCAAATTGACCATTTTTACCCAAAATTGAGCCTAGCTGAATACTCATGGTATCCAAAACAGCCCCTTCATGCAAAAATCTCACATTTCATCCTTGCATTTTTACTATTTTAACAATTTAGTCCTTAATCGAAAAATTCATCAAAAATCACTTAATAAAATACTTTTAAATAACAACTAATATTTCAAACTCATCATTTAACATCTAAAATCACAAGGTTATCAATGGCAACATTTAAAATCTTTAACATTTTTTTAAATTGAAGGTACGGGCTAGCTTGACCTAGTTGCAACGATATCAAAAACATAAAAATTACAAGAAACAGGACTAAGGTCACATACCAATTTTGCTTGTGAAGTTTCCGAAGCCTCCAAGCTAAAAAAATGGATTTTCCCCCCATTTTCAATCAGTTAACAAGCTTTGAAAAAGATGAATAAAACTTTTGTTTTATATATTTTAATATAATTATCAAATTACCATATTGACCTTAGTTAATAATTAAATAAAACATCAAATTCATGTCCATTATTGTCCATTAACACCTTGAATGGTATAATTACCATTTAATCCCCTTTTCCTTTATTCAATTAACCATTTAATCACTCAAATCAAATAGTGATTAAATTTTACATATTTTACAATTTAGTCCTTATTAATTAATTAACCATGAAACGTTAAAATTTTTCAACGAAACTTTAATACCACCTTAATGACACCGCGTCAATATTTATAAAAATATTTACGGCTCGGATTATAAAAATGAAGTCCCGATACCTCAATTTTTTAAAACCACTTGACCTTAAAGTCAAACCACTTGAACTTAATAAATCGCTAAAATAACATAAATAATCAAATCAAAAACCTTTTCAATGTCACAATTAACTCATAAATATTAAATAATAATATTTATGAACTTACTCGTTGGATTTGGTGGCCCCGAAACTACTATTTTTGACACCATTGAAAAACAAGGTGTTACACAGTGGATACTAATAGAATTGAAATTAGTAACAAACTAAAAACCAAAGGTAGCAAAAATGTTTGTACTGCTGGTGGAATTAAATTAAATAAACCCGACACTATTAGTTTTGTAGATTTCAGCTCGAATTTTAATCCTCTTTTTAATGCAGGGGTTGTAGAGCAAGTAGAGTGCGTTGTTTCAATGAAAGATGGGGGTTTTAATCCAATGAAGCATACGATGGTTATTTTTAAAGAAAACAAAAATCCTTCTCTAATTAATCAATCATAAGAGACTCCTAAGTTGGGTTCCGATAGGATTTCGGCACGGTTCAATGGGCCCTAGAGGAAAATATGGTGGTGGTCGAAGTGGCAAAACGTTTAAAAAAATCATCCAAGGTCAAGAGAGCCATTTTAAGAAAAACTGGTAGCTTGCATGTCCCTTTGTGAGAATCAATGAACATCATGACTAATATGATTGCCTCACAGGATATGGTAGAGGTTGGCTCAAGGGTTTTGGCCTAGGTGAGCGAGCATCAACTTGAATCAGAGGCCCCTAGTCAGTTAGGTTTGTCTCATTTCCTTTATTTAATTATAGATTTAAATCTTAATATTTTTTCGTGGAACTGTCAAGGTTGTGCTAATGCTAAATTTCCAAGAATTCTTCGAGAGTATAATCTTGAATATGGGTTGGATATCGTTTTTCTGTTGGAAACTAGAGTTAGCAGGGAAAATGTCAACAATATTATTGCTAAACTAGGCTTTAATTATTCTCACCGTGTTAAAGCTATTGGTTTTTTTGAAGGTGTTTGGATCGATTGGAAGAATTATCTAAAGGTTGAAATTATTTAGAATCATCCCTATTTTATTCTACTTCGTGTTCTTGGTAATGTTCTCTTCAACCCAATTTTCATCTCATTTGTTTATGGTAGTCCTGACAGAAAAAAAAATGAAGGTTTCTTTAAAATGCTTTGAAGTCATCCATGTTGCAAAGGTCTTGCCCGTGGGTGCTTATAGGTGACTTTAATGTTATTATGTCTCCCAACAAAAAAGTAGTTATGCAGCAGGGAGGAGGTGTACCTTTTTGAGGGATTTTGTCAAATTCACTGAACTTTAGGATCTGGGGTTTACGGGTCCATCCTTTACTTAGCAGATAGGAGGCATATTTGAAATATTAGATAGGGCTCTTGCTAATGATGCTTGGATGACAAAATTTCCAAATTGTTTAGTCTATCACCTCTCGCGACTCAAGTCTGATCATATGCCTATCTTCTTTCTATGAAACAGGAGCATAGTACTGGCAGATGTAGACCCTTATGCTTTTTAGTTGGATGGACGAAGTACTATGACTTCCCTAATCTTGTTAAAGGGAAGTGGAATTTTTCGGGTAATATGGTTGATTCTCTGTCGCACTTTACTTCATGCACTAAGGAATGGGACAAGTTTGTCTTTGGTTTTATTGGTAATTGGAAGAGACAATTAATGAAGTCACTTTCAAATATTCGAAGAACCTTGGAACAGTCTATTTCTTCCCTTCTAGCTCAACTTAATATGGATATTCGATAAGAATTGGAGAGTATTCTGAATTATGATGAGCTATTTTTGAAACAAAAGGGCAAGTGTGATTGGCTTAATTTTGGGTATCGAAATACCAAATACTTTCATAGTCGCATGATTCAGAGAAGGAACTCTAACCGTATTATTGCTTTATGCCTTGATAATGGTGAGTAGAGTTCTAATCAGGATGTTCTTTGTTTCGATGTGATGGATTTTTTTCAGAAACTTTACAGAGAAGTTCCAGAGCCCATGAGGGGCCTCCCTTCAAGTACCTTCCCTCATCTTAGTTTTTTGGAAATTAACTTTTTAGAAAAATAGGTTTTAGAGGATGAGATCAAGATAACTTTATTTGATATGGCTCTATTGAAGGCACCAGAAACCGATGGATTTCATGCTCTCTTTTTTCAGAGTTAGTGGGACATCCTAAGTAAAGACATTTGTGAATAGGTTGAAAGGGTGTTTGCAGGTAAAGGCATTGATCTAGATTTGAATAACACTATACTTGTTCTTATCCCTAAAGTCAATAATCCTAAAAGTTTCACCTAGTTTCGCCTTATTAGCTTATCCTCTATTCTTTATAAATTAGTCATGAAGGTTATTATGAATCGTTTCAAACTGGTTTTCCTTAACTTTAATTCTCAAGAGCAGGCTGGATTTATTCCTGGGCGCAATATTTCTGATAACATAATCATCGCGCAAGAAGTAATCCATTCTATAAAAAAGGAAGCAAAGGGATTAGAATTGGATGGCAATTAAAATTGATTTAGAGAAAGCTTATGATAAGATGGGGTGGGAGTTCATCAATGCTTCACTCCTTGCGGCTGATGTTCAGGAGTTCCTTCGAAAGGCAACAATGTCTGTCATTTCTTCTTCTACTATACAGGTTCTTTGGAATGGAATTCTTACACAGAAATTTAAACCGGTTAGAGGAATCAAACAGGGATCTGTCCTTTATCACCCTACCTTTTTGTCTTATGCCTAGAATGGTTGAGCTTCAGTAGTTTTTCACGTATAGATTGTGGTAAGTTGCACCCTATTCGCTTATCATAACTAAGACCTCCCTTATCACATCTATTCTTTGTGGATGATTTGGTTATTTTCTGTAAAGCAGATATGGGACAGGCCCAAACATTGAAGTATGTCTTGCAAGGTTTCTATAAGTACTTAGGGCATAAGATCAGCACTCGAAAAAGAAACATTTTCTTCTCTAAAGGGGTTGACGTGTGCTTAAGCTCCCAAATCAGTGAATTGCTTGGCTTCCAAAAAGTCCAAAATCTTGAAACTTATTTGGGGGTGCCTCTACTCCATGACAGTGTCACTAAGAGCACTTTAAATTTCGTAGTGGAAAAGGTGAGACAGAAACTACTGAGTTGGGAAGCAAGGAAGTTATCCATTGCTGGTAGAGTTATGCTAGCTCAATCTATCATTCTTCCAATTTCGAATTATTTTATGCAGTCGATGTTGATCCCTAAAGAATTTGTGCAAAGATCAAACATATGGTCAAACAATTTATTTGGGGTTGTTCTGAAGGGAAGTAGAAGATGGCTTAAGTTGGGTGGGATTCCATTTATCAACCACGCTTGCATAGTGGTTTTGGGCTTCGACATTTGCATGACCAAATCACGTCCTTTCTTATGAAGATAAGATTTAATCTTCTAACTAAGGATAGTGCCTTATGGGTACGGGTTCTTCGTGCGAAGTATGGTATGAGAGATCGGTTACCAGAATCCATTGCCAAATCTCACAACTTGCACCTTTGAAAGTCTTTGTCTAAGGTTTGGCACTTATTCCATAAGAACTTCGCATGGTCAATTGGTAATGGCAATAGCATTCATTGTTGGAAAAACTGTCAGTTCTCGGTTGTGGGCCCCTTGGTATCGCATATCCCTATGCATGCTAATCTTGATTTGAATCGCTCTCTCAATGAAATGGTCTTTCCAAATGAAGGTTGGAACCTTGATTTGTTTCACGTTTGGTTATCTGATGAGGTTATTAATCATATTGTTTGTATTCCTCCCCTTCATCCTTATTCGGGTACAGACAAGATTATTTGGACCCGCACGGCTTTTGGTTCCTTTTTGATCTATAGCATCTTTTGGTCTCTCAAAGAAAGTTCTTGAAATCCTAAGGATACCTTCTAAATGTATAGCTGGAAATACAATAGGCCACAAAGAGTTAAATTTTTCCTTTGGCTAGCCTTTAGGCAAATGCTTCTAACTAATATGGAGAGAACTAGGTGGGGGATTCGGCATAATAGTTCATGTCCTGTTTGTGGTTACAGAACAGAGGATACACTCTATGTGCTTCAAGATTGTTCGACAATAAAGGAAGTATGGCTGCAGGTGTTACCTTTTGATAGTCAATAACATTTTTTCTCTAGATCTCTACAGGAATGGTTGGCTTCTAATCTTGCATGTCACATGCAGTTGCCTAGACATGGAGTAATTTGGTCTTGCCTCTTCAGATTAATGGTTTGGCATATTTGGAAAAACAACAATCTTTTCATCTTTCAGGATATTACTTGGACAACTCTTGAAACTATTAACGTTACTCTTAATTGGGCACAATAGTTTGAATTAAGTTACAAAGGCTATCAGCATTCCCATCAAGGTAATGGTTCTTGGACTTTCATGAGGAATACGTGGGCACACTTGTTCACTGACAGGGCAGTAGCTTTTGGTAATAGTAATGCTTCTACTTGAGGTGTTTTGCGATACCAACATGAGAGTTGGATTTTGGGGTTTAATCACTACTTAAGATGATGCTTAAGTTTCGAGGCTGAGTTATAGGGAATTTTAGAGTTTTCTAGTTTTGCTTAGCAAAGGATTCAAAAGGGCATGATTCAATTGGATAATATGGAGGTGGTTAGGGCTTTACAAGAAAGTTGGTAGACAGATTCTAGTATTACAGTGCTTAAGAGGATCCGAAGAATTTTGAGAGCTGAAGGGTAATGGTGCATTAAACATGTACCTAAAGAACTTAATCATGCTGCGAATTGTTTGGCTAAGATGAGTTTAGTTGGCAAGACAGGTCTTCAAGTCTTCAGGTCTTCGATGGTGCCCCGAATGAAGTTTTAGAGCTTATTCAACAAGATAAGGCAAATGATGCTTTTGTTCAATTTATTTTGATGTAATTTCGTTTTCTTGTTTATCACAAAAAAAAAATACTTGTTCAAGTTTCCTAAAATTTAGCAAATAAGTAATATGAAATAATTAAAAAATCATTTAATATTTATCTTCATAATTGAAATATAAATACTAATATCAAGTAATTAGAGCGCAAAATTGCTATGTATAAATTGCACCACATTGGAAACACATATAGGATTTTAATTAATATCAAATATTTGAATTTTTAAAATGAGAAACATGAGAACTAAAATTATCTTAGTTAATAAATAAAAAATAAATGGTTCTAAATCTTCGATTTTATATTTATCTCACTTTTTAAAATTAAAATCAACAACACTCAAATTTTTTATTTTTTTTTCTTTTCATTGTGTAATTAAAGTATCAATGTGAAAATTTTTGAATAACTTTCAAATTTAATTTTTTTAAAAAAAATAGAGTAGAAAGCAAGATAATAGGATTACTAAAATTAATCAATCTTCTTAAAAAATTTATTTCTAAGTCTTAAAATCATTTATTTTGATATTAATAACTAAGATTCTTTTTATTCTCATTCTAAAAAGAAATTTTCATTTTATAATTATAACGTAATTTCATACTTATTCCTCAATACTATTTCATCAATCCGAAAAATGTAACATCATTCATATGGAATAATTATTACAATCTTCCACAGTAAAGCAAACACGTGGTAATTGTTTATTTAAGGAGGTTGAATTGCATCGACTATGGTGGTTTCTGATACAGTAGTAGACGACATTAAAGAACCTTTCTATCTGTTTTTTTTATTTTTAATGTTAAAATATAAGTGAGGGAGGAGGGAACACCTTTTACTGAAGTGAACCCATCATAAGTAATTGATGTCCTGTCGTGGAGACAGTGTCAGCATCAAAGAATTTGACCCTCTCATCTCATATCATCATGAGCCCTGTTAAACAGTTACAATAATAGTAATAATCAGAGGGATGAAATCAGTATTCCGCCACCCACAATCATAAGTAGCACACAATATGAACTAACCACGAATTATTACTATTCTATTTCCACCTTAATTACACCAAAACGTGTGGCCAATGACCATCATCATCACTCAATTCATTTCTTAAATATTTTATCCTTTGGTTTTCTTTGAAAAGTCATAGAGGTAAACTAAGCATAAAAAAGAAGGCAGGTGCGGAGTGTAGAAAAAAAGAGAGCGTGAATAGAAGCAAAAGTTGTGGACGTTAACCAATGTCACAGAATCTATCACGTGGCGCAACAGTCGAGGCCAAGGAGGAGGCTCATATATTTGAAGATAAGGGATTGGCAATGATAATAATAAATTATAATAATACGGTGAAAGTTACCAGGCATACATCATCTCAGTACGGGACCACCCTCTGCTGCCACACCTTTTCTTTTTCTTTTACTGATTCCACTGCCTCAGTAATATTCGAATTTTAGAGGGGTAAAAAAATATATCATAAATATCTACTGTTGGATTGCTTTCATTATCGTAATGCATCTCTCTTTCAAAAAGTCTTTCTGCTTCTTCTTGTAATGCAAAAGCCTGTTTGGGAACACTAAGAAAATGGGAGGGGCTCATCTTTTAGCAGAGAAAGGCAGCCTTCCTCCTTTTTTTTTTGGAAAGACTCATTCAAGCTTTGACAATACCTTCGCATGCATTGTTTGGTCCAATTCTTGTCTCTACAACTGCATGGAGGTGTAATAAGAGCAACTCAAGCTCCCAACATACTGATGTCAATGATCAAAATATCATACATAGAGGATGAGGGCTGAATACTCTCAACTTTTATTACTCCACTAAGTCTAACAATGACAACATTAAGTCCACTAGATGATTACTACCCCCAAAATAAAAGGCGACAGAAATCCATAAACATCCAAAATTCTATAAATTGTATTAGATGGTAACAATGGGGAAACAAATAAAACCTTTGATTGATTACACAACAACCGGAGTTTCCATCTTTTTATTAATTTTTTACGTGGTGTACCCGATAGCTCAGGCAAGGGCGACACGTATGGCAATCTAGCTCTCAAAGCCTTGAACAGCCTCCATATTATGTTCCCACTCCAATCATGTCTGCGCCATTATATTAGGCTGCATAAAACTGAACCGGGAACAATGAGTAACGCAATGAACATGTACCTGAGACATTCATTCTTGAGATCAATCGAGCTGAATCCAAGGAAATTTCTCATGAAAGCCTCAATCCAGAATCTTCATCCATTGTCCAAACAAAAGGAGGCATGTCGAACCTTGGCCCTGCAATGGACCTATATATGTAGAGCTTATCAACTGGGCAGTTCTCTGGTCTTGAATCAGGAGGTCCCCTCTCATCTATAACTTCAACATTCAACCTTGGCATCTTCTGACCTAGCAGCTTACATGCTGCGAAGCTCACAGCGCAAGAAGACATCCAAAGGGATCGCATTGTCTCCAGCTTTGCAGCATTGGCCAAAAGAGCCTTGTCACCAAAGGGGCAATCTCTGATCTCCAGTTTCCGAAGGCTTTCACACCCGGAAAGCACATGATGTAGTCCCAAATCACTATCTCCTGCAAAAGCCACAGACAGCATCTCAAGTTTCTTCGCGTATGTCCCAATATATTCGAATACACGATCTGTAAGAAGACCAGAGAGGGAAAGACGCCTGAGATCCTTGCAGTACTGAACAATGGCTCCAAAACCAACATCAAGTGGCTCGAGAGTCAGGTAATCAGCTGTTTTAGGCTCAATTATACAAAGGCGAAACCTTGTGAAGTTTGGACGGCTACGAGCAATGGTAACTAATGCCTCATTAGACATTCGGCGGCAGAAGTACAATACTGATTGTAGCTTGGGACAACCCAAAGATACGGCAACAAGGCCCTGTTCTGTCAAGGACACATTTGGCTCTGCACCAAATGGATCAGATGGAAACACGCGTAATTCTTGCAAGTCCTTGCAACTAGATGCAAGCACCTCAAGCCCACTATCTTCAATGTAATCAAGTACCTGTGAACATAACCTACGTTAAGAATGAAAAACCAGATGCAAATACATAAACCAGCATTACCATAATAAGCTTACCAATAGGCGCTGCAAATTCGGACAGTGGCTTACAAGCTTGATAAGATCAGGACTTTGTATAGTAGCATAGCTCAGGTTCAGTGATGTTAATTTAGAGCAGACAGGGTAAATGGCAGGAAGGTAATCCGGGATCACATCCCAAAATCCAGACAAGCTCTTTAGTTCCTTGCAACTAGAAAGCACCCCGGCCAAATCTGAGTAGACATCTGGCCGTACATCAGCCGTGTAGGTACCAGTACCGAATTCAACCAGCTGCGGTGCATGACGTAAAATGTTGGCAATCTTATCCAGGGGCACCGCACGGTTGAGCCGAAGAGTCTTGAGGTTAGTACATCTATGCACCAGACGTTCCAACGCTGAAAAACTAGCTTCATCAGACCCTAAGCAAGAAATGTTAAGGGACACCAGTGATGTGTATGTTTCGGGAAAATGACTGAGCCAATGCGCACTCAAATCATCCACTTCACAGTCTCGCAAGTCCAGCTCTTTCAGATTCCTACATCAGCAAGCAGATTGATTTAGAGAAAATAAAAATGAAAGCTCAAATCAATTCTACCTGAGTTGAATCCAAGAACACCAATGTTGAACAAAATTAAAAGTTCATCACTGTCATTATCATTGAAAACGACTTGATTACAAGGCTAAAGTTACCTTTTTTATATACAATTGAACTTGCATCAAAAGAAAATTGAAGTAACATAAATCTTCACAGCTCTCTAATAAACCAAAAACAACCAAATAATTGTAGGATGATAAGAAAAAAAATAAACCATCAGAATCTTCAGTAATAGCTATGGAAAAATTATTCCCTCAATCCCCAACTCAGCAAAAAGTTTACCCAAAGACAAATATTATTGGTTTTATATAAACAACAAATCACGAGAAAAGGAATATAATTAAAGAGCATAAACAAGTCCACATTTCACATGAAGAAACCATCCAAAATAATGAAAACAATACTCAAAAACGAATCTGCTGATATCAAACAAAACAAGGTATCGAAGAGGTAAAAAAGAACATGTGATTTTCATTAGATATTCTTAAAAAGAACCCCCACTTGACCTCAGATCTGAGAAAAGCAAAAGCTGAAATAACTAAGACAACTAGAACACGAGACCAAACTCCTAAAAGTTCTTCACATCTTTGTTTTAAAAAAAAATAGTTCATGGGAATGAATAAAAACTAATTCAAGAAAAATGTAGCTAAAACCAAAAACAAATTGGGGAAAAGCTCTACTTTAACTCCCACAAAGATGAAAACTTCAACTCCTTTTCTCAGCTAAAAATGAAAACAAAAAAAAAATCCCGAAAAAGGAGAAAAGAATAAAGTTTCATCAAACTCACTTGCAGCTAGCAGCAATGGCAGCGAGACCATCAGTTGAAAACCCTTCACAAGAAGAAAGCACCAATACTTTGAAGTTCTTAAACGACTTAGCAATAAGCTCCAAGCTTTCGTCGGTAACGACCATCCTTTTAAGTCGAATCTCTTCGAGCCAAGGATAAGCTCCAGCCATCTCCGCGATCCAAGGAAACACGTAACCTCCCCATCCGTCCGGCACCAGATTGAAATCCGCAAAGTGCGGTTTCCCTTTCAACTCAATGGATCTAAACTCGGGGAAACGTCTGATCACCATCCTTGGGCTCACAGCGTAACAGTTCCCCACAAACACTTTCCTCCGACACCAACGCTCGATCTCGTACCACGATTTACACACCATCGACACCGCGTTCCGGTCTTTATCTGATTGTATGAACGAGAACACATGCTCTAGCACCTCGTCTGGGAACGAAAACGCCATTTTCTTATGCATTAATTAAACCTCGAATAAAAGGAAAAAAAAAACCACACACACAAAAAAAAATGAATGAAGGCTTTTGATAGGAAAGGATGAATTTTTTTATCTCGATTTTGGTCTTGGGTTTGGGTAGGATTTGCGTTTACTTAAGGTTTAGAGTTTGTTTTTTGAGATCTGAAACGCCATTAACGAAGCTTATAGGGGGAGCAGAGGCTGGGAGGAAGCTATTGAGAGAGAGAAAGAAAGTGAAGTCAAAGACAGACACAATGGACGAGAGAGGATAAGGATTTTTATTTTTGTGTTCGTAAGAATGGTTAGATTTTAACCATGGTTAAATTAGTCATGGGAAATAAAGGACAAGCGAGAGAATTTCAATTTTTTTTTTGTGGGTCTGCTTAGATACTGATGGGCGATTAGGAAAGTAACACGTAGTGATGGAGAGATGTGGGCCGTAGGATAGACGATGAGAGAGGTTCTTATCCGTCGACGACTAAGGGGAGCCGCATAAAACGGGTATATGGAAGAGATGTGGGGCAGTGGCACAGCAGTAGCAACGAGTTGGATATTTATAACTTTTTTCATATAATTTATAAATTTAATTTCATTTATCATTTGTATTACCTTTTGATTATACCTAAATTTTAAAAGTATATTTTTTTATTAAGTAGATTTACCATTTGTATTACATTTAAGTAGAAAATAAATATGAACAAGAACAATGCGAATTTAAGTAACAAATATACAAGTTCAAATTTGTTATGAATATTAAATTTAATTATTATTATTATCTATATTACCTAAATTCGTATAAAAACAAATAGGATGTCCACGTATAACCATCCTACATCAAGCACATGTTTAGCGAGATTTTGAATAAATATCGGAAGGAAAAAAGGAACGAGATATTGGAGGGGCTGATAAAGTGTGATGATGTGTAGGGAGAGAATGGTGGTGCAAGGAATCTCATGATTCACGTAGCAGGGCTGGATCTGAGGGGTCGGATATTGCGGGGACCGCAAGAAAGGGGTTAAAAATAAATAATGAGGAATGATCTGATGTGAAATCTTGTTGTCATGACATCACGGCAGTCCAATCATATACAATTGTTTGCATTCAAAATCATGCTATCATTGTCCCCGCGTACAACCCGCCCTATTTATTCATCTCCAACGGCCTTGATTCATTTCATCATTATTGATCAAGTATAAATAAAAATTATTTTCTTTTTATAATTTAGATTTCACATGTCTATAAAAGGGATGAGTCATGGAAAAACGAATGGAGTACGAACGGGTGCACCATGCACCTTGATCAAGACCGTCTGATCAGGTTAACCTTTTCACAGTGTACGGTCGAAATACACAGAACCCGGAAAAAAAAAAGCTTTCCAAGTAGTAATTAATAAATATTAATTTTTACTGCAAAGGGTAAAAAATAAAAAGAAAAGGTTAAAGAGTCCCCACAATTACAACCGGCTGCACGTACATGTCTTCAGAGAAAATAATTGACTCTTTAACTGGTTTTGTAAAATAACGAAAATACTCCTCATCTTACCAAACTATTCGCCCTCCCACTTCAATTGAACAAAAGGGTAGTTTTGTCAGTTGGCGAAAAGGACATGGATTTTGGGGTTGCACTGTCTTGGCATGGAGTCCCTTGAGCTGTCCCTTTTATGTAGAAAAAGCTGAGAGGTTAAAACTCAACGGCCCAGATCTAAAGTTGCTAAAAAGAAGAGATTTGAACCGTCGGATGGCTTCTTCAGATAAGCGTCCTTATCGATCGCAACTGTAAAAGCTTGTCTCTACCTAAAGTATATACAGTACATACATTATATACAAAAAATATATTTTTAAATGAAATTCATTTATTTTCTTAAAACTAATTCTTAAATAATTTGCCCTGAAATTTAGATAATAATTTGTTTAATACAAATAGGAAATGCTCGGGACGGTCGCATGCACAGTCCATTTCATCCCTCGTCATTTTACAGAACCACGTCATCTCATTCGTTTTAGAAGTTATCTTTTTTTTTTACTCTCTCAATTAAAGAAGTTGTCTTCACTAAGTTATATAATATTTTTTATATTTACACAAAAAATTATAAATTAATTCGAATTTTCATTTTGCGAAAAAAATTCAACTGAATAATTTTATTTAATAGCTAAATCGAAATCAAATCAAAATTAACGAAATTGAATCACTACCAGCAACTTTTCAGGTAGTATTGTAATTATCATTGGAATCCACATTTGACTTATATAATATATAAAGTATTAAATTAATCAATATTTCAATTCATTTTTATAATTTTTTTTGAAAGAGTTATAATTACAAGAGTAATTATATTACAAAGCACAATAGATCAAAAAGAGAAATATATCTATATTTAAATAATAATAAATCTAGATAAAAACTTAAATTCAAAATATTGATTAAATTTTAATTCTATTGTAATTAGTATTGTTGTTAGCAAAAAAAGATATAAGTGTGAGTACACTAAAATATGTTATCTTCTTATTTAATAATTATGAAAGAGCTGTAAATAGTTTTAAGCATTTGAATAAAAAAAAACTTTAACTTTTTTTTAATAATCTTATTATAGGTTTTGATAATGTCTGTTTTTTTACACAATACCTAAAACTACTCATAGCCCTTCCCAACTCATTATAATATTCATATCAATCGAGCTAAAACTCAATTAACAAAAAAAAACTTAAACTTAAACACTGAAAAAAATCTCAATATTTACCAATATTGCGAAAGCTTATTACAGCTGCATTTTTATAAATAGATTTTAAACATGAAAAACAATATCAAATTTCAAATTACAAAGATTCAAGTTGTTTGTCATTATAAATAAAATGAAACTTAAATATTCCATAATATTTTAACCACAAATTTGAATACTTAATATTATTATTATTATTTTAAACAGCAGCAAATGCATAAAATGAATTAGAGAATATTATTATTATTATTATTATTATTATTATGTTAAACAGCAGCAACAACAATAATAATAATGATAAATGGTGTGGTCCCAAAAATGAGTGGGGAAATGAGGTTGTACATGTGAGTGTTCCTAGCTAGCAATCTCACACAATGAAATCCAATAAAGAAAGGGGTAGCTGAGTTGTCCTCCTGTACGTAAAGCTGGTTGTTTAATGAGAGGAAATCGTGATTAATATTAAATATTAATAATAACGAACATTAATTTTATTAATAATAGTATTGATTAATATGCCCACGCACGGTTCTCCGTGAATCCCTCGTCCCCTCGAGTGGGATGCCAATATGCTATGGACTTTGCTCTATGCTTACCCTATTATTTTTTAAACATGCATTTAATGAAATTGAGATAAACTAAATTTTAAGTTGCTAATTAAATAATAATAATATTTTTTGAGTTACAAATAGGATTAAGAGGATGACATGTGGGTGCAAAAAATTAAATATAAAAAAATTTCATTGTTTCTATCTTATTTTTAAAGATTAATTATTTTATTGATAAAATTTTTAAAAAAAAAGTGACATGTATCATTCTATTAAGTCTACATATGAAGTTTAAAAATTTACGAATAATATATAAAATATTATTCTTTTATAAATACATATGTGTACTAATTAAAAGAATATTTAAAGTTGATTCAATAAGAGGTAGAGTGATAAAATATATATTATCAATCTCATATTTGGTTTTTAAACAACCTCGATACTCCTTAGGGAGAAAATTACATTTTAAAAGAAATATTAGTTAATATTTAACTAATTAATCAAGATGATATTAAAGTAAATAAATAAATAAATCTACCAGACTCTCAAAAAATTAATAGTTATATTTCATCATTAATTGTATTTGATTGGTTAATGGGAAGAGTACATTAAAATTTGAGGTTGGGTTTGGTTAGTATAATGTTTTATGGTCCTATCATCAGCAGTCTGCAAGCCTATTTTAAGTCTACACAAAATATATATTTAGGGAGAAAATAGGGAAATGCAAAACGAGGATTTAGCTGCCCACAGCTTTGTTAATTGATGGAGGACCGAAAAATATGCTGCCACACGTAATAATGCCACTTGGTTGAGATTATTGTGAAACTATAAAATCATTAATATCAACCTTAATCAAAACAATTAAAATAGTATATATTTTTTCTTTAATTTTAGATTTTATGAATAAATTTTTGGAATCATGGATTGGTGGCTTTAATTAAAAGAGTGTACATGATGTTGGGGAAGTATCGAAATTATTGCTGTATATAAAAGCCGTAGTGTTACCGGTAAGGATAGTGACAATAATGAAGTTAAGCATTAATATGTTGTTCCAACAATCAAATCCTTGATATGATGCATACATTTAAACTGTGTTGTCCATTTTGTATACTTCTTTTTATGTTCATTTATTGTCAATAAAATAGTAGTTAATTGATCGCCATTTATGAACCGTCTTTTTCTTTTTGATATATTTTGCTATAAATAATTTTACTTTTTTTAATTTGCAACAAATTCAAAAGAACTAAAATAATAATACGATTTAAATGATCTACTTTAAGAACCGATCTTTTGTGCCATGCATTAATATGTTATTTTTTAATCGGAAATACGATAGATTACAACTATCGATCCTCAATTTTGTGTGAGGCAAAGGAGTTTGCGTGAAATAGATAAAACCTAACTTTAAAAATGTCAATAAATTGTCACTTCATTAAGAAAATTATGAGTCTACAATAATTACATTTGTTTGTAAGTCCGGTGGGAATTAGATCGGAATAGTAATAAAGTTTGGTGATTCATTATTTTTATTTTGGTGCACGTATAAATTCTTCCAAAAGATAAAGACTTTGCCTCACTTCTGCCTTACCCCAAGCAATTCACTTAAAAAAATTGAATTTTGTCCTAATGGTTAACTGTATTTACCGCTTCAGGTGTAGTATGGATTTTAGTTGCATTAGTCTCATTGGTTGTTCGGGCTTCGCCCTGTTATTGTAATTTACCAAAAACAATTGTACTTTTGCATGAAATTGAATTCTCACGTATAAACAATTTTAGCTTATATTAGGCATCACCTAAATTAAAGACTATTAACATTGGGTTTATCAAATCATAGTGAGATCTTTGGAGTTAACCACATACATTAATCTATCATTACCCAACACCAACTTTATAAGACTGGATCTAGCAATAGCTACTCACATTATGTCAACTCAAGCAAACTCTAAGTTTGATTATCCATCAAGTTACCTTTGGACTTATGGGGTATGACATCATTTCTAGGGCCCCTACATTAAGCCCTTCCTTCTCTATATATAAGTTCATCCTATCATTAAAAATCTCCCAAAATTTTCTCAGATATAAAAAACTCAGCTTGATCTCTTCCATATCTCCTAATAGTCACCTCAAGCATTTCGATACCTTGTTAGTCACTCTTAGCACCACCATCGTGTGAATCACCTATAACCTCTAATATCAACCCTTGCATCAACAATTGGCGTCATCTATAATAAACGAGTAAAAAATAATGTCTTCACTTTAGGAAAACTACCTCCTTCACCAAGTAAGCCCCAAATACACCCAATAATTACCCAGAGTAGGTATTCTTTATTTCTAAAACTAGCAAGACAGCTTGTTCCATAATTGCTAGCTTGTAGGGTTCTATCATTGACACTTCTCTCTACCTTGTTGGAAAAATCTGGTTCGAAAATAGTTTTCTTGCACAACGGAAAATAAAAATTTTAAAAACCAAGCTGATTTGTGATATTTATAGCAATAAACCCTTTACCGAAATCACACATGTGTTTTCTGCTAGATGGATCCTTGTTATTCTTGGCTTTCAACCGAACGACCTTCTCCACTATTTTCCTACCACGAACTGCTTTGAGTGTGGGCTTGAATGATTCAAATCAAACACAAACCCATAAATAATTTTCTTTACTTTTAGTGTGAAAGCAAAATCTCTTATCAATAGAAACCGTCAGAATTGTTATTCCGAAAAATTGATTTCATACTTAAAGAATAATCTCTCACTATTTTTGGGCAAAGTAACAATATCTTAAAGCAGTGTATTTAGCGCTACTGGTGCCATCTATTTATAAGGAGAAGAAGTAAAACCCTTGTTAAATTTTAAAAGTCTATTTCAATAGAAAAACGTACTACTAGTCTAACTAGGATTAGTTGGGGCGGCAACCCTAGTTAAACAAACTAGGGTTTTTCGTCCCTCTCTTTAAACATGAAGGGCTTTTGTGCCACTCCTTTATCGCATTCAGTTACAAGTACTTCCTAAACTTTTAACCTAGTACTATAATTTGATTTAACCCGATATTTGTTTTTGTAACACCCAACTCTTGATCTATACATCGAATCTGAGATCTAGATGATACAAATTATGAATAACAAACTAATTTCATTCAACTAAACACACCAATCTATATTAAAACATACATCATTAAAAAATGCTCCTCTTGGTAATTCCATTTATGAATTCAACTATACAACTCAAATAGTTTTTGCCTAAGCTAAAACTGTGAGCTATAGTCTTTGAAAGTTCCCCTCTATATGTGTAACGCCCCTTACCCGTGTTCCACATCGAAACAGGGTACGGGGTATTACCAGCTCATAATATATATCATTAAACGAATCGAAATAGAAATATGTCATTCAAATAGATAATGTATCATTATAACATATGTCTTGAACAATATTAGCCAACTTCAATGGCTTATACAAAATAATTTGGTTAAATAATGTAACCAATATTTTAAACCTAGGCAATTATGACACATAACAAAATAACGAAGCCTACTATACATGCCATAATTCAAAAGAAATGTTTAGTTCAAATACCCAAAAGTATTGATAGTGTGGCAAATCTTCAACGATCTTTAACTCCCGAGCAATGCCGGACGACACTATAAGACAAAAGAGAGAAAAGAAAGTAAGCTTATATAGCTTAGTAAGTATGTAACACTCCTAACCCGTATCCGTTGCCGGAATAAGGTTATGAGGTATTACTTGACTGAACAAAACTTCTATAAGGTCAAAGATATTTACCAGACATAAATTATCAACAATGCAACCTGTCTCATTGATTTTTTCATAAGAGCTCTTATAAATTTCCAAAATGACTAACTATCAAAACATAACCGAATATCTAATAACAAATTAACTACTATCAAGTTATAACTAAAACATTTCAACACATTAGTTCAATTATAAGGCTTCTCTAAACAAAATAAGCGAGCCATCTTCGCATGGCTATAATGTATACAAAGTCAAAATATCATTCTACCTATAGTCTATCCTATACATGCCTTAAATCATGATGATATACCATCTTCTCAACTCACATAATGACTCGGTAGTGTGATGATATCTCCGGCTCTTCCAACTCGAACTAAAGGATAAACCTATAAGGAATGGAAAAGAGAACACGGAGTAAGCGTCAATGCTTAGTAAGTTTTAAGCAATGCAAACAATTAATTTACTTATAGATCGATTATTTCAAATTTTCAAGAAATCATTCCTAGGTAATTGCCATTTCGGCCAAGTATCCATGAACATAATGCATATTTAGCAAATTCACCTCATTTGAATCTGAACTCAATTAAAACCAAGTATTGAAATCACAAATAAGATCATAAGAACTCGAAAAGTATCTCATTAACTAGTTTTAACCATGTTTGCAACAAAATCACAAAGTCACTAAATTATTTATAACTGGAGATAAAAAAACTCCAAATAAAGTGCCGTTAATTTTTCCTGAAAATAGACTTATATATCTTCCATCCATAAAATTTTCAGAATTTTTGGTTTGACCAATCAATACCAGATTTTTATTGAAGTTTCCCCTGTTTCACTGTTTGACTATTCTGACCACTCTTCACTACAAATCAATTTTCTCATTACAAAGAATTCGAAATATGTTATCGTTTACTTCATTTAAAACTACACTCATTAAGGAGTCTAAGAATATAAATTTTATCTTATAATCATCATTGTACAATTTAAAATGATTTTCTAAAGACAGAACAGGGGGTTTCAAAGTCATTTTGACTCTGTCTCACTCCACTTCAAATATCTCATTATCTAAAATTCTTTTGCTTACACGGTTTCTTTTATAAGAAACTAGACTCATTAAGCTTTAATTTCATAATTTATTCAGCTTGTAATTCAATTTCCACAATTTATGGTGATTTTCCAAAATCACGCTACAGTTGCTGTCCCAAGCAGATTTATTACAAATTTGCTCTTTCACACATCCCTTGCATTCAAATTATCTAAACATGTATATCATGTCATTCAAGATCGAACTCATATAACATAGGCATTAAAATGCTTCACTATCAGCTTTAGTTCAATTCAAACGAATGAAATACAATATCATATTCACATTTAACTTTCCAAGATCGTAATCACCTAAAAATAAAATCATATACTTCCACAAACCTTTCCACAAGGACCAAGTGTTTATATTTGAATATAAACATAGAATCACTTCACATAACTTCACATATTTACCGAATATATCACAATCACATTTATAGTCATAACACTTATTCATAGATGCATCACTTTATATATATTTATAATTTAATTCAAATCAAAATCGCATACGAGTACATGATACATACCTGGCCAACTTAATATGTAATGCACTTTCAATTTGTCAACTTAGTGTAGGATCTTGTAATTGTATACTTTTATCAAATTCATCGGCAGTTGGCCTACTAGGTATAAAACCCGAAATTATATTATCAGCACAAAGCCTGCGGGACTTTAACCTGGATACATTTCCAGCACGAAGCCTGCGGGACTTTGGCCCGGATACATTTCCAGCACGAAGCCTGCGGGACTTTGGCCTGGATATATTTCCAGCACGAAGCCTGCGAGACTTTAGCCCGGATACATTTCCAGCACGAAGCCTGCGGGACTTTGGCCCAGATATATTTCCACCACGAAGCCTGTGGGACTTTAGCCCGGATACATTTCCAGTGTCTTGCATATTTATTCACATGTTAACGCATTTCACATAATATTTCACATTAACAATTTAATTGCTTCATTCGAATATAAGCACAAAATGTACACCTACCTTTTAACTTTCGGTTCAATAATCATACACAAGGAACACATAATCTTTTCATTATCCTGGTTTCACTTTTAATAACCATTCGACTATATGCCATATTCACAAATTATTTCACACACAACCTCGATCAAGTAGGAACAATAGTCACAATTCATCTATTATACAAATATCCCATTCTTTGACTTTGTTTCATAATAGCTATTCTATCACCACATATATATACCATTCAATTCACCTTCGACTTTATACAAACAAGTACAATAAAATTGTATACACATATTACACACTTTCACATCATCACTTAATAGTCATTCGGCCACATTATATACATAAATCATCCATTTCATATTCGGCTTTATAGCCGAAATTCAATATACTTATTGCAAATCGAATTTGTAAACGTCAAATAATTACTTATCATATTATATAATCTTAAGCGCGCAGCAAATCAAATATAATTACTTAAGGACTTACCTCAGAAGACGATAATCGGAACGAGACGACTAATCGACCATTTTGATTTTCCCCCCGATCCAAATCCGAATTCTACTTTTGCCAATATGCATGAACAACCATGGCCGAACCTTCAAAGCTTTGAGAACATTATTTTCTTTCTCACATTCGGCTATTGACGAAGATGATAGCATGTAATTTGGCTTTTGTTTTATTTTATTTTATTATAATTACCAAATACCATATTTAACCTTAATATACATTAATAATTTCCATTATACCAAGCCATGGAATTCCACTATCAACAATTATGGAATAATTACCACTTAAGGACTCCCATTATTTAATTCCATAGCTATTTAATATCTTTAACTTATAGAACACAACTTTTACGCTTTGCGCGATTTAGTCCTTTTTGTTTAATTAACTATCAAAACAATAAAATTTTTCAACGAAACTTTAATATCATCTTATTGCCACTCCGTAAATATTTATAAAAATATTTACGACTCGGTTTATAGAAATGAGGTCTTGATACCTCATTTTCTAAACCCACTTGACCTCAGGGTCATATCACTTGAGCTTAATAAATCGCTTATAAAACAAAAATCACAATATCAAAAACCTTTTTTAAACTCACAATTAACTCATAAATATTAAATATAATATTTACAAACCTACTCATCGGATTTAGTGGCCCCGAAACCACTGTTCTGATTAACCCTAAAAACGAGTTGTTACAAAGTAAGTATATAAATAATAATTAAAGAATCTAATATGTTTACACATTAACTCAAGTGTATCTACTTTTAATTTCAATATACTCCACTTTGATTGAGCTGTCTCTCATGCGTCATGTTCACTAAATAAATCATAACTCGAGTTACAAAATTTGAAATTCAAATCCGTAAAATTTTCTTGAAACTAAACTCATATAATGTCTTACTAATTGTTTTCTAGAATTTTTGGTCCAGCCAATTAGTACAGTTTATTAGTTAATTTTTTCCCTATTATACAGCTCGACTGATCTGACCTCTGCTCACTACGAGTTGAATTTCTCCCAGTACAAAATTCAAATAACCATGAAACATGTTTCATTTAAACTAGACTCAATAAGGAATCTAGAAATATAAACTATATCTCTTAATTATTTTTGTAAAATTTTTAATGATTTATCAAAGTCAGAACAAGGGATCACATAGTCAATCTGAACGAGTCACACACAAATATAAATATCTCAAAATATAGAGTTTCTTTGCTTGCTTTGTTTCTTTTATATGAAAATAGACTCATTGACCGTTAATTTCATATCTCATTCAGCCTCTAATTAAATTTATACTATTTTTGGTGATTTTTCAAAGTCACGTCACTGTTACTGTCCAAAACAGTATTATTGCAAATTCACTCTTTCACACTTCCTTTGTATTAACCTCACTTAGGATACATATCACAATTCATTTTTACCATATTTCATACATCACAAGTATAAGTCCATGATTACACCACCATAAAATTATCCCGTTGAACAATTCGGATCAATCCTCGATACTTGATGGTTTCAGCACACTGCCCCACTATCATATTTCATATAATTCGGCTCTCTTGTACACATGGTGAACACTTAGTACCACCCATGTGACCTAGCCAATTTATCTCGTAGCTCTCTTGTCTACATGGTGTCCTTCACTTGGAATCACACATGCAACCTAGCTACATTTATCTCTCCCGTAGCTCTCTTGTCTACATGGGATACATCCTGTATCACACATGTGACCTAGCTACTACATAGTATCTCGTAGCTTTCTTGTACACATGATGTGCACTCAGCACCATACATGTGACCTAGCTACGCTTCATCTATATTATTCAATCTTTCCGAATGTTCAACCAGGATTTCTCTCTCTATTACTTATTTCCATTCCTCCAATAGTCGATTTATGTTTTAAAATTAGCTAAAATACATATAATAGGCTGAAATATAAAAATGTAAATGAATTTAATATATTATTTACATACAAACTTACCTCGGTGCAAAATATAGAAATTTTGCAATTTAGTCCAAAACCTTTTCCTTCCCCCGTTCGAGATCGATTCCACGCCTTTCTTGATTATTGAGCTTGAAAGCTTGGGAAAAACCCTAGCTATGGAGAACATGTAAGTTTCGGCCAAGCTTGAATGAAGATGAACACATTTTTGTCTTATTTTTCCCATTTTATTTCATTTAATATACAAATGACCAAAATGCCCATACTACTAAACTTTCTTAAAATTCCATCCATGTCCTAATTTTTGTCCATATAAAGTATAATGGTCTAATTGCCATTTAAGGACCTCTACTTAAAACCCCTATTTCAATCAAGTACTTTATGAACTAGAACACACATTTTTTTACCTATTTCAATTTAGTCCTAAATATCAAATTAAACACCCAATCGATAAAATTTCGCAACGAAATTTTCACACAATTATGAAATCATAATATAAACACTAAAACTTAATCAAAATAATTTCTTTCAACCTCGGATTTGTGGTTTCAAAACCACTATTCCGTTTTGGCCCTAAATCGGGCTGTTACAATATGCATGTTACGATTTCTCTTCCTCCCATTTCTCATGTTGGCCAACTCTGGGTCAGCCCTCTACTCAATTTCTGTTGTGAACTTTATCCTACAATCAAGCAGATCATTTATAAGCTCAAATAGACTTAGTGAAATTCTGTGAGACTATCAAATAATAAAATCCAACTAAGGAATTGAGGGTTTTCAAGGAAATTGTCTACTCTTTGATAAATTCAAACATTAGGTGAATTGCATCAATGAAGCCTTCGCCTTTTGCTCATAGCTGGCTAACTTCTACTCCCACTGAATGTTAAGCCAATTTTTCATCAAAGTTGTGGTCCTTCAATAGGACGGATCTAAATATACCTCAATAGAAGCTCTCTTCCTCAAAACCTTGATTGGAAAATGCTATATCAATTATTGGTCATCTAGTCTTTATTTTCTTAAGTTCCAAGTCCATTTCCTCCCTTATTCTTGGTGAATTATTTTCCATGGAATAGTCCCTGTACAAGAGCATCATTTGGCTCAATCGACCTTAGAATTCAATTCATTTGGGGATCCTTACTAACTCTCCCTCACCAGGTTAACGATATTCTTTATATAAATTCTAGGGTCCATTTTACCTAGCTGAGTCTTGATGATACCATAACTGAGGTATGATCTCCTTCTAACTTACGAATAATTAAAAGAAAGAGTTTTTGATAAATTATACTAAAAATAATAAGGAAGTAAATAAAAGAGAAATGCCGCTATATAGGTGTTCCATCACTCAGGAGGAAATGACAAACTTTCTGGTAGCTCGTGGCATTCATTTGCCTAACTACGTATATCAATTTAATATAGTGAAATGGGAGAGATGCTTATGCGATTCTAGTGAGGGCTTCCTCCTACCCTTCTATTTTTTAGAAGCTAGTTTTCATCTCCTTTTACATCCTTTTTCAGCGGTGTGCTTAAGGAGTATGGGATCGCACAAGGGCAATTGTCTGATTTTTCCTGGTGGACCTTAATGGCCTATTTCTTGCACTCTAGCAACTGCAATGAGCTGCCCCTTCTTGGTGTATTCCAACATTTTTACTGATTGAAGGTTTTGATAAGGACCTTCAGCTGGCATGGATTACTTTAGCGTTCACTAAGGTCATGAGCCTTTATTAAGGATTGGGCTCCAGACCTTTATCTAGACCGCAGTAAGTTTATCTTGATGAGAAGCAGATTTCTTAATGGTTTTGACTTTCCGACAAGGTAGTCTATTCCCACTGAATCTATTTGTGGCCACTTTTAGCCTTTAGACACAAAGATTGCTAAAGTAAAAATTGATAGGCTGAGTTTAGGGTGAGTTGTGGAGTTAAGAAAGATCCTTATTCTTAAGAACAGTTTTCATCACTGCTTAGAGGGAAAGAGCCCAAATGGTTGGTGTACATCCAATCACTACCTTAGCTTGGAACCTAACATAGTTTATTCAGTTGAAAAGGCGTGGCCAATTGGGGTTAATTGCGAGTTGGCTTAGGCTTTGGTGGGAAAACAGAGAGAGCCTCTTAATTTCTTCTATACTGTGTGTAATATTCCACCCCACTGCTAGCTTACTTCCACGCTGGGGGTATAAGGTTAAGTTTTCGGGTAGGGTCATAATTAAAAATATTGATGACCCTACTATTTCCCTTGTAGGTCCTACTCATCTCTCACCCCAGGACATTGTTTTATCCTAGAGTCATGAATATTAAGGCCTTATTTGAAAGTGCACAATAATCTATGAATGCAGTTGTTTCAAGTGCACGAGTTGGCCTTAGCAATCATAAGAGGTCAAGAGCAAAAAAAAGTCCTCTAGTAACGTCAAGAGTAATGGCATCAAGTCGCCTCATCAACAACTTGGAAAACAACCGTCTTTCTAGAGGATGACTCCCTTGCTCCTTCAGTAGTACCCACTACAACATTTCCGTCATTTGCTTCTCAATTATGTTCTTTGAACCTATCTTCTGTTCTCTTCAAGTCTCAGGTTGAGTCTGTCTATGTTGCAGATCATCCTGTTAACACTCCTGTTCCCCATCCTTCCCCCATTAGAGCCATCACTTATATTCCCCCTTTAGGGGTAGTCCAAACCTTCCTTGGAGAAATAATCTTTACATGATTTAGTATCATTTTTCTTCTTTTGTTGTCCTACAATGCTAAGACTAGGAGCTACCCTCGAAATTGAAGGAGTTATCTTAACCATTATCGTCTTCTTTTGACATCCACAAGCCCACTATTAGCAAGTTGATAGGTTCTTATTCATTGTTGTTGGTAGAGAATACCCTCATGAACTGGGCTCTCCCATAGGCTTGTGTCAAAACTGATGCCAAGTAAGTCGAGTCAGAAAAGAACCTTCTCAAAAGCGAACAATCTCTTGCCCAGATCTGCCAATCACATGAGGCTTTTGTGTAACATTCGGATTCCTAATAACCCAAAAATTTGAAATGATTGGAGGATTAAATTGAAAGAGATCAGAAGTTGGTAGCCTTTATTGAAAGAAACGGGAAAGCTAGAAATAGAATTGGACATAGATTACAACCAAATATGGTTTGGCTAGAAAGGAACCAACAAATTCCATTGTAAGAGACTAATCTTCCGTAATTTGGTGTAGCATATTAAACTAGTTTTCTCATTTAAGAAGCTTGAATACAAACATTTTCGTTATGTTTGAGTTACATTTTCTTAGTTTTATTTATATTCAATAAAATGTGCAAATTAAGTCTTTTATTGACCTTAGGGGCCGAATGGGGCCTAAGGGAGAGCTTACACATTTTGTGAGTGTGCAGGAGACCTTTAGGAGGTGTACTAAACCGATACTAGTCGCTATGTCGCAACATAGGATGTTCGATGTCACAACATGGGGAGCATAATGGAGAAAGCTCAAGACTGTCTTTGATGTCGTGACATAGCCTAAAAGTGTCGCGACACACCCCTGAAGATATCCCAAAAGAAGTATATTGACTTCTATGTCGTGACACAGGTCCTGGTTTGTCATGACATCAACTATGGAACAAGAATTAAATATGAAATAGGGGAATTTTGGTCTGCACAATCAAACTTAAAGCTCGAGGACGTCAGCTAACGTAGGGTTAAGGACGAAAACCACCTAAAATTTATAAATAAGCTTCTTTGGCAAATGTTATAAGCACCATTCACTTAGCCTAGATTTTCTTTAGTTAATTTAGTTTAGTTTTTCATTTGTTTATAGGTTTTAGAACTTATTTCAGTTATTCTTCGTTGTTCTCAAGAGATCTAAATTGTGGAAATCATTCAAACTTTCTGGATTCATGATTAATCTTAATACAATTAAGCTCTTTCATATACTCTATACTATTGATTTAATTAACATACTTTCTCTTTAAATTGATTCTATATTGTATATGAAAACCATGATGAACTAATCCCTCTATGGGGATTAGCGAGTGGAGGTTTGATCTATTGACTGTTTTGTAGGGTTACTCAATGAATCAACTATTTGAAAAAGGAATAACGTGAAACAAACCTTAGGTCTGACAACCCCAAAAAGTCACCAAGGTGGAAATTAACCCAAAATTGGTATGGCCCATCCGTGAACACTTTCACCCCAAGCCAATCTAGACTGTGAGGTTAGAAGATAAGTAATCCTTACTGACTCGTTATGTTAGTGGAAGATTGAAAGATCCTACTAGGGTAGGGACTAGTTGATTGATGAGGAACTCAAAACGAAAGTTGATGGGGATTACTGAAGCAAGCTAATCACCCATAATTAAGATTTGATACATTCTCCTTTTCTATCTCTTGAAGTTTATTTCTTTTATGATATTTTGTTTATTATTATAAAAACCCTAAAAATCCTTTATTTTATGTTTTCGTACTATAAATAATTTAAAGTACTCTATAACTAATTTAAAGTACTAATTAGATCTTTTAGTGTTTGGGTAAAATTGATCTAGCACTTGCCTCCTTTGGGTACAGTCTTCGGAATATTCACCTGCTCCGTTGTAAAACTATATTACAAATTGACCTGTATCCTTGTGAATACCACCTTGTACCTCTATATTTTATTTCAGTATTTATACTCTAGACGTTAGTATGTTCGGAAGAGGTTAAATTGTAAATAAATGGTTCTCATGAGGTTGGTAATAGAGCGGGAAGGACTATAAATAGTTGGGAGATGACACCCAGGGATGATTTTCTTTCTAATTCTATTTTATTTTCTCTCATCGTCATTATCATCTTTGGTTGCTTTGAAGAAAATGAGGCTATGGAAGGTTCTGTATGGAGTAAACTTCATAATGATTGAAATAGAAAAGTAGGGATGCTAAGAAGAGGTAAGGTTCTTAACACTTTTGTGTATGTAAAGGTTAAGAAATGAGGTTATCGATCTTTAGAACTGTTTTAAGAGTTCTGCATGTTTCTGGAAAAGGAGTTTAAGCTAAGAATATTAAGTATAACCTATGGTTTTTGGTTGTAAATGCTTAGCTTCTAGGAGAATGGAAGCTCTAGCATTCAAGTGAGCTAAGTAATAGAAAAGATGAAGTTTTAGGTGAGTTTCAAACTTCGAACCCGTTTGTTATGAACTATGTAAATTGAGTATACCATGTTTGCATAAACATGAACATCCATAGATCTGTGACAATAAGCATGAAAGGGTCATAGTATATTATGAGCATCCATTGCATGAATGTGGGAAGAACCTTCATGGCATGGATGAACTGAGAAGGGAAATTGAGAGTGAGCCTATTAGATACGACCTTTAGTGAAGCTTTGGGCCTTGTGAAGGGAACACTACAGTGTTCAAACATCAATGTTAGGTGGTGTAAATGAGGTAATGGGAGGAATATTCAGGCTATGAAATCATAGGAAGGTATTTACCATGACGGTGCTATCAGCTGGTCCTTCAGGGTAACACCGTGATGATAATATATAACATAAGACTATGGATGAAAGAGGCTATGGTAGTTTGGTATGAAGTATGTAGCGTAACACCATTGATGAAAGATGTCATGGCAACATGGTGCAAGGTATAAGGTATACGATGTAAGACCATAGGTGAAAAATGCTATGATAGCCAGGTAAGATAAGTAAGACCATGGATGAAAGACTTTATGACTTCCACAGAGAAAGTTCGTTAGGACAGTAAACACAGAATAGACAGTCCACTGGAACAATAATCATAGAATAGATAAAGTTTGCTGGGACAGTAAATAGAAGGTAAGTCTACCAAGGCAGTAAACACGAGGTAAGTTTACCAAGGCAATAAACACAAGGTAAGCTCGATGGGACGTAAATAACATGGAAAAAGGGTATAAGACCACAACTCAACTACGAAAACCCATAGAGTCAGGCATGGAACAGATGCAAAAGTACACCAAGACCTTAAGTGAGGAGTATACGACTAGTGTGTTAAGTATGAGAAACCACACATGTGGAAGAAGAGTTATAAGAAACTGTAAGTAATGGCAAGTGGATCTGAAAGAATACTCTAAAATGATGGAAGAGATAAGGAACAAAGTATATGTGACACACTATACCTAACCTGATTTATCGGATTCGAATACTTAGCAAAATTTTACCATGTATGAAAGTCATACTGAATGTATCTTCTATTTATTTAAAATCCTTTCTAGGAGAATAAGTTTGAATAAAACATTTATCATTTGTCATAGACTTTCAAAGGTAGTATAAAACCTTACAACATAAATGTTTGATATTTCTTTTCCTAATCTTTCAGTGGAGACTACCAGCTACGGTCTCTTTCAATTTAACCCCTAAATATTCATAATTTTTGGGTTTAAAAGAAACCAGGTGTGATAACTCTACTACCCCCCAAAAAAATTTTATCCTTGAAATTTTCTATCGCACTCAGCCCTAGAGGCGAACGTAGAAAAACTCTTCTTTATTCTTATCAATTCTTTAACTTTAATCCCTTTCCTACGTCTTCATGTTACTCTTGCTCTATTTAATTGGTAGATCCCTTTATACTCAACGAAGCATAGGCACTGGCTCGTTGTAGGGTACCTGGCTATCTCGACGTTAGACACATTCTAGTTCACAACTTCTCTTTAATCCAAAGTTTGGCGAATGCTCTTAAGGAAACACCACCTGATTAAAATCTTCTTATCCCTAATTTTGGTGGATAGTCCCAAAATTCCTAGACTCATTAGTACACCAATCCTGACTATCTAATGAGTTAGTCTATTCTTGTCACAAGGCAACTAAGCTCGCCTAATAAACGTTTTCATCTCTACCTTGTTGAGGTATTGAGGTTAGTGCTCAGATTTTAGATTTCTACTTTAATAGTGATAAAACCTTATCAGCCTTTCTTGATAAGACTTGTCATTGAATGATATTATGATTTGTTCTTTTAGGCAATAACCAGTCGATATTCATGCCTTGGGAATTCTAAAATATTTCTCTTCTTCTTATGCCAACATGTGTTCTTCATACATTGGTAGTTCTGAACCAATCATTAAATTTTTGTAACTTCCCTTACACGCTTTTGGACTATAAATAGACCAGAACATTGAAAAGGAAGTTCATAAGCCTACCATCCCCTAACTCTTCCAATCTTCTTATTATCTTTCACATCTTTTCTTCCTTTCTTCCTTTTTCTTGTCTATATACATTCCTGAGGTACAAACCCCTTACTATCCCAATGTTATAATCTTGAAAAAGTCCTCAATAGAAGGCATAGGCAAGGAAATAATCCTTGACTTACAGGGATACACCCATTGAATACAATATGGTAGTTTACCTAGTACCTCGAGAAGTTTGTTTTCCCCACCTTACTTTTGTTCTAGGTGTAGATTGAGAGAAAAGTTGTCTAGGCGACACTAATGACTACTTCAATTGCCTTTAGGGAAAATTTTCAATTGTAGGATATTATACGTCTCCGTATTTAGTCAACCTACAAAAAGGCAAGATTCTACCTCAATAACTGAGGAAGTTCCTTCTCTTAGCTTTCCCGTTTCTTCCCAAGTCCCGAATCATCACAAATCCTATTGCAACACCATGGGGAAACCACGTCAGCATCTCTTACTACCCCACCACATTAGCCATTGTGTTCTTTCCAACCATTAACGAGGTGGCTACATCATTGCTTGCCCTTCAAAGTGGAAGTGAAGCTAGGTAGGCTGAACCTAAGGGGGTCACCCATTTTGGCAGAATGCGTTGCATATAGCTCCCAAGATTCATTGGAGGTAGTTCCTCAGAGTTGGGGGTTTACTTATGCTCTCCCAGCTCAAAGGTTTAAATTCTAACCCTTCTATGGGTTTGCAAAAGAAAAGAGCTGGCGAGAGTCACACCTTGATGAAAAGGTGCGTTTGCAAAAGTGGGGGGTCTTTAAACCCTCGAGGATAGTACTGTGGACACCAAGTCTAGCGTCTAAGTGTACCTTCCTCGTCAACTCTTTCTTCAAGTACTTATTTTCAAGAATCAAGTGTGATCATTTCCACTCCTTTCAAGAAGGCAAAAACACCTTTGAGGTAGCAACTCACTTGGCGGATAACTATATTTTACCTTTTGTTGTATCTTTGCTTTAATAAAATTTTCCTTTCTCTAGCACGTGTACCATTTTTTAATCAATTTTATAAACTTATCCTTACCTTATGTCTTTCTCCCTATTCATATGATTTTACTTTTATTTTACCTGCCAATCTAGGCCATTATATTGACACACTCAAAACATAACAACTTAAATAAATAAGGACTCAAGGGATTTAGCCAGATCAAATGTCATGTATATAAGGGGTACTCTTTTCGATTCCTAGGTCTAAAGGACTAACTAAACTGTGCTCTAATACCACTTAATTTGTAACACCCCTACCCGACCCGTTCACTGAATTCGGGTATGGAGTGTCACATTTGAACCGGGTTGAAATACAAACTTAAACATTATTATCTTTAAAAATAGACTGTAATACCTATTTAATTAAAGAAAGAAATTTAAGATCAATAACATAAGTTTTTAAATAATTGTTCACTACCTCAACTCCGAACATCAGGGAAACTCTTTAACTACAACATTCGTTCCCTAAACGTAGTCTCTAGAGGCACCCCATTTCCTATGTGCATGACACCAAACCAATAGCTATCTTTGATACAACGCAATTTGGCATAATTCTTTTTTCGAGCTTTTTATCCCGCAATTCTTGCAATCACATATTAAACCCTTGTAAGTTCGAATTTAACTTAGTGAGTTTCTTTATATACATTCATAAATTATAACTAAACCCCATATTGCTGAGAGTTTGAACTGAAGGAAATAAATACACTACTCCCTGTTTGGCTTAGACGTTCATGTTACATCCGGAATGGTAAGCTCTGAGTTAATTTTCGTATTTCCTTCTTGGCGGAGAAACCTCTTACAATCAATACTTGGTTGAGCTTATGACCATTTTTATTTCCTATGGTTGGTTCTAGCTAGTTTATCGTCTTTACAGATTCTCACCTTTTTTTTTCTAAATTTGCCTTTTATATTCTTTCTCCTTTATACTTTTTCCATGCTAAACCGTCCTAATTCCATCTTGGCTTATGAACATGCCACAGTTTTGACGCATACAATAATATTCTACCCATGAGGTTCGTCTACTCATAATACCTAATAAAATGTCCACACCCATCGGCGTCTCTATAGACTGCTCCCTATCGCGGTATCTTGCTTTAGGGGTGAATGATATTTTTTTTGCTATGGATTACTTTGGTGTACATTACCCAGCAGATCGTCTTGAATTCATGATTCCTCTCACATCCTGGATCCCTACGAATCTAGATATTTTGCTAATACTTTCCCAACAGTTTCCCCTTGAAGAGGAGTAGTCTTGAAAGACATATCAGTCACGCTGTATATCCTTCATGGTCAATGGGTTCTATTTAACCTTTTCTTTCCTTATGGACTAACCTGCGTTCTCATGGCAAATCACTAGCGTATATGGTTTCTCTGAGTGTCTTTTGGCATTTCTTATTGGCGAATCCTTATTTACGATCCTGGATTAAACCAACTTTCATTCACCTCTACACTAAACACCACTAGTGTGTTAACTTCCGTGACTAATCATGTTGGGTTACCATCCATATGGTCTACTAACTTTGACAACTGCTATTCTAAGAGTATTTTCCCACTTTATATTTCCCTTTTATTGACGGAGTCCTTCGACCCACTAGCTAACTAATGCATGCCTATACTTCGATTTTCCTTCTAACTTTTTTTCCTTGTTTGTAAAAGTTCCCACTATTGTCTTTCTGATTGACCTCTAGTGCTTTTTTGTCTCGACGGACTCTTCCGTATTTAGTCTCCTAATGGACTTCACAAGCTATCGTAGTCGAGCTATGGTTTTACTTAACTGGTCCCATATTTGATGTCTTGGTGAACTCTATTGGTTGCTATAGTTGGGCTATAGTCTCACACATTGTAATCCCCATGTTTACTATCTCGACGGACTACCCCGTGTTTATTGTCCCAGTGGACTATCCCATGTTTATTGTCCTGGTGGACTATCTATGATGTCATAGTATCTTTCAGCCATGGTCTTACACAATATAACTCCATGATTATTGTCCTGGCAGACTATCCCGAATTTATTATCCCGACAGACTATCTATGATGTTGTAGCTTCTTCAAGCTATGGTCTTACACAATAAAATTTTTTGATTACCAACCCGACAGATTATCCTATGTTTATGGTCCTGGAGGATTATCTATGATACCGTAGCATATTCCACCTATAATCTTACACAATATAACTATGTGATTATTGTCTTGGGCGGCTATCCCATGTTTATTGTCCAGGTGGACTATCTATGATGTTGTAGCATCTTCTAGCTACGGTCTTACATAATATAACTCCGTGATTACTATCCCAACGAACTATCAAAGGATGCTATTGTATATTTCAACTGTGGTCTTAGTCCTATTTACCATTTCGGTATGCTTTTATATGATGCCATGACATCTTTCTGCTATGGTCTTACTCATTTTTATCATCGAACGATCACATGATTCATTACATCTTTTAGTTATGATCTTACTCATTTTAGGCATATAACCTCCGATCAGACTCATGGCCTCGCCATGATCTTTCTACTTACTTCGTCGTTGCACTCAATCCATTCTTCCATTCCACCATTCCTAAACTTGATGCTCGAACACTGCGCTGTCCCCTCTATAAGGCCTGAAGCTTCGCACATCACAGTTTTCAATTAGCAATACCATTTAGCTATATCTAATAGAATCACTCTCTTTTTACCATTCCTATCTTCATCTAACCCATCATTAATCCTCGCTTGCTTGCATGAGTAAATATTTAAGGCACATACATTCTTTCATCCATGTAGACTTTCATTTCAAATTGTATCATCAAATTTTTTGCCTCTTAAAGCCATTAAGTTCATTGTTTTCCAATAAAGATTTTTTAAACTCACTCTCTTAATTAGTTAAGAAATTTATCTTTATTTACAAGCTTAGATTTAATGCTTTTAAGTTAATAATTGTGAGGCTATTTTTTATCTTTTTTCTTTTGTTCAACTTTGCTCTTTCTAAAAAAATTAACATAATGACTAGATCTAGTTTTGGTAACAATAAATAAGATAAGGTCGTAACTAAAATTTTTTAAGGAGTTCCAACCCCTTTAATTCTTGAGGCCATCAATGGTGAAATGAACTAGTTAAAGAAATAATAAATGAAGTTCAAAGATAGAATCGAACGAAGGATGTTGGAGTAAGGGGAATTTTTTTCTCTAAATCACTTAACTACCAAGAGAGAATCAATTTGATAACTACCAGAAGTTGACTAAGGTATTCTCCAATCAATCCATCTCTAAAGGCCAAAATTTTACAAAAAGAGAGCTTAAACAAGTAAATGATGATGATTACTAATAACTCTTGAAAAGAGTTATATTTCATGTCTTTAGACCTAGCTAATTGATTGTATTTAGGTACATTTAGTTGCATTTTAGGACATTTCGTTCATATTTTCATCATTTCATTAGGAGCTTGGACTATGTTTTAATATTAGGTACTGTTAATCACTTGTGGTAGGATTGTGTCTGGTGGTTTGACAGGTGGAGGTTGAGGAATGAGAAATAAATGAGTAACGGTTTGTTGGGGCAAAGAGTTGGACATTTTATCAGTACGAATATCGTGGGAATGCTGGGAAGACCGAGTCAGCACTTTACGCATATCAGTCCCAGTCCAATTGTATTTGTACCAGAAAAATCTGCCTAAAAAAGAGGGAAAAAATCCTGAGTTCTTGGTTTTTAACTGAGAAAAAAGAATTTAAAAAGAAGATAATATTGGGTTGTTGAAAAAAGAATTAAAAAAGAGGAGAAGATAAATATGGGTTGTTGAATTTAACCTAGGAAAAAAAGTTATAAAAAGCCAAATGGGGAAACCCTAAACGGTGAACAAGAATAGAGATCTTTAGGAAAAATAGAGGATAGCGACTGAGTAGAGACAGAAAGAGGGAGATGAAAGAAACCTTTTTTAAGCCATCGTAGGACATTGTGCTGTTGGAGTATGAACTGGAAAACCAAAAGCTGTCATCCCAACGTCTTCCGTATTTCTTACTTTGTTCTTCCTTGAATTGAATGATGAAAATAGTGTTGGATGGTATTTTGGTTTTGAATTTTATTCGCCAACCCATGAGCTATATCTTATCGGGTTGGGATTATATGATAAAACTTTTATTTTCTTTAATGGTTGAAGCATAGATTCAAATCAATTTACTATTTCATTCAAATTTTTTTATTTTTAATTTTATGCGGATAATCCCTAAACATAGAGGGCTGTTCAGCATGACAATAAACTAAATCTAATTTTGAAAAGGTTGGATTAGTTGGATTGAAATTGAATGATATGAGAAAGTACTCGACTGATACTTGTAGTAGACACTAGACATAGAGTAGCGGTCATATAGAAGGAAATGATATAGGGTACCACATTAATGCCTATAGACACGGGCAAGGTAACTTGAGGTTTTTGCTCTCAAAAGAAGCAGACCATTTTAGAACTCTTATGAGCAATAAATTGAGTATGATTTTGCCGAGGCATTATTGACAGTAAGGGTAGATTCTTAGTAATCCTGACCTTCCAAATCAACATCATATATCCTTTATTCTTTTTGGCCGTATCTTTACCATATCATTTTTAGTTATTTACTTGATCATCTACATAATATTCACATGGTAATTCTCATTATTGCCATTACATTTCTGCTCTCACTATTGCCATAGCATTTCCAAGTATTTATTAATTCCACATATTGCAAACATTATTATTCCTTTTAATTGCCACTGCATACTTACCATATCTTTACCATAGCATTATTTGCATTTTATTATAATAACTTGACCACTTTTGTGCCTCAATCCGATCTTCGTGGGAATGATGCTCACTCATCATTTTATTACTTGAACTGACGTGTATACTTGCACAAATCGCATATCATATTCACACGAAACAATGACCATGTTAGTTATGTTTTAAGATAAAGAAGGGATCACAACCTTGGTTCCATTAATTTCAAGTTCGTTTCCTTTCAAGGGAAGAACAACCGTGATGCCTACCTTGCATGGGAGTAAAAAAAATGAGACTATCTTCACTTGCTATAACTCCTCAAATGATAAAAAGGCAAAACTTGCTACCATTGATTTAATTGATTATGCACTAATATGATAGGATCATTGGTACGCTTCAACGATCCTTAATTGTGAAAGACCAATTGGATCTTAACAAAAAATGAAAGCTATCTTGAGAAATCAATTTGTGCCACCATTTTACTACTATGATTCCCATCATATAGGGTGGTAGATTTATGGTGAGATTCAAGTTAATCTCACTAAAGAACTGAAAGCTAATATGGAGAGATTTGATAGTGGACTAAATCGCGAGATAATTTATATTTTAGACATGTAAAACTAAATGGATATTGATGAGATGTTATAAAAAGCCCTCAAAGTTAAGAAGTTTTCGTATAGAAGAGAAACAATAGGTGCTAGTTCTCACTTGAATTCTTTACGACAGAATAATAGATAAAACATAGTAGAAAGGGAACCATGGTTCTAAAGTGCTGAAAGGTTCAAACCAAATAAGCCTAGGGATGCCATAAAAGAGAAAGGTATTTTAATACTTTTTAAGGTTTTAATTCTACAACTAAGGTGACATATACCTTTTCATCTCATACTTCTCAAAATTCCTCAAAAAAAAAAGATATAACTTCAAATTTCAAGGAAGGAAACATTATGCTAGAAAATACACCAATAAAAAGTCTTTATGTAAGACCCCAAACTCGGCCTAGACGTTATGGCTGAATTTGGTAATGTCACATGGTAGTGTGTTTGAAAACTGTAGCTTGTGTTGAAAAATTGTAACTTTACTTAGAGCATTTTCCATTTAGAACTCTTCATTATCTTTTATTAATTCCAAAGTTGTGGTTTTTATTCAGTCATTAGTTTTCAAAACATTATACGTTGCGAATGCTTTTTAAAACAGTTTGTCCTTGTAGGTATTTTGCTAACACATATGCATTTCTAAAAAAAACCGTGTTTTACCTATCTCTAGCAGATGTAAAACATAAAGCAGTATAAAATTAAAATTTAAAGCAAAAATCTATAGAGGCCATTATTACAGTAAAATACCCCAAATAAAGCTTTAAAAATATAATTAAGTACGAAACGGTGTAAAAAGGGGGCGTGTGGCCACCGCTGAGTACTTCACCACTCCGATTTGTCTAAGTCTGGGGATTACCTATTCAGATAAATCAGAAGGGTGAATTTACGAAAACTTAGTGTGTAATTCCCCACACCAGCAATCAGTCAATATGAAATATTAACAGTCTGGGCCTAAGCCCTTTTTAGGAGCAGTTCCAGTTTGGGCTTTAGCCCATTTTAGAACGTAAGCCGTCATGCAGTAGGGCATTTGCCCATCACAATATCAGTAATCAGTAGGGCCTTGGCCTATTGCAGTAATAGTAAACAGTACGAATATGCAGTCACAAAATCCTACCCAACCAGCCTCTACATACCATCTCCGTCCAACCCTACACTCCATGTGGGGATTAAATCAACCCACCCATCCCTGCACTCCAGATAGTACTGAATGTGGCACAAAACAGTAATTTGCAGCTGAGCTACCAGTATAGTAGGCTTATAAGCCTTTCAGTACACTTCCTCCAAATATCATCATCCCAACCTAATGCAATGCAAACATACATTATGCCATGCTTTTATTCAACCATCAGTCAAACGTATACATATATAAACCAGTAATCATGCATTACTATTCATGCATCACATACATTCAGATCATACATTTAGGGGTCTAGATAATGCTTACTGACCCTACAGTAGGTTCACAGTCGACTTGGCGGCCTGTGTAACCTTAGAAGTCATTTCGGTAAAATGGGATCACAGCCTATGTGGCCTACTCGTGTGGGCCCACAAAGCCCAATTTGGAATTGGCCGTGTGGATCACACGGCATGGCCCAGAATCCCACATGCCCATGTGGACTACCCTGTGGGCTCACATGCCCGTGTGGCCCATACGGCCCAAATCAGTCCAGCCTGTGGGTCGCACAGGGCCTGCCTGGCCATCACACGGTCGTGTCGTAAGCACACGGCCTGGCCTCATCGAACACACGCCTGTGTCCATCACATGGCCTTCCACATGGGCGACCACACATCCCTGTGCTGTCGACAGAAAGCTTTTTTGACTTTTTGCCGTATCCCATTTTTTGCATTTCGGGTACACACCTTGTGTCAATTCATTGCTGAACCAATCTCGAGACCACCAAAACCTATAATCGACAATCCAAAAACCCAAACTCAGCCTTAATACGCGATAAACCGAAGTTACAAAATGACAAAAGTTCTATTCGAGCGTTCTCTACTTACCCAGCATTTGAACGGTTGACTACAATTCAGTGAGAGTAATGCCACGACGCTCTTAATTTTTTGCTGCCCAAAACACAAATTCCATCACCATATTGAAATGGAAAATTGTTTGTAACGATAATAAAAACCACTTCCTACTCAAGCCAAAAAAAGAAACACCACCACTTATCCAAGCGAACAAACACCGTAAACAGTGAAATAGAGATTCGGTGAACAACGATATGATGATGATGGATAAAGAAAAGGGAATAACAGCGGATGGAAAAGAAAGAAATGATTGTTTTGTTTCAGCAGAGAGAAAAACAAATTTTGAAAATAAAATCAAAATAAAATATTTTGATAACTCCCTCACCACTTCACATCCTAACCACCCACTCCCAGTCTTTCAGTACAATTGGAACTCTTTTAGTCAAACGAGCAAAAATAAACTCTCTCGTTCACGCAATGATTCGAACACAAGACCTCCAGCACACCAACACTCCTTTTAACCACCAAACCAGCAGCCCTATTTTGAAGTGGTTTTACAATTAATCCAATATAAGCCCATTGATCAAGTATGAAGCTTAAACCAAAAAAATACCAAAATTTGCCAAAGTTAGGGCTTGAACTCGGGACCTCTCACACACCCAGAACACTTAACCACAGAAGCAGATACATAGTTGTCATAGTTTAACAGAACAAAAATAAGAAATTTGGGGGGTTACAACTCTACTCCTAAAAGAAAATTTTGGCCTCGAAATTTACCTAATCTAAATAGTTGAGGATACTACTGACACATTGCATCCTCAGGCTCCTATGTGGCCTCTTCAGTGCTACGATTCTGCCACAGCTCCTTCACTAATGGAATGGACTTCTTCCTCAGAACCTTAATGTCGTGATCTAGAATCTGAACCGTCTCTTCCTCGAAGGTCAGATCTGGCCTAACCTTAATCTCCTCAACGGGAACAATATGCGTGGGATCAGAGCGGTAGAGCCTCAACATCGAGACGTGAAATACATCATGAATACGGTCTAGCTCTAGAGGTAACTCTAATAGATAAGCGACCGGTCCCACTCATTTCAGAATATGGTACGACCAAATAAACCTACGACCAAACCTCAAAATCTTTTTCCATGGCGAGACCTTGTGAAATACAAAGTCCCCCATAGAATACTCCATCTCAAGTCTCTTCAGATCTGCATAAGATTTTTGTCTATCCGATGCCGCTTTCAGTTGATCTCGAATCAACTTGACCTTATCTTCAGTCTCAGAAACCAACTCAAGACCCAGAACACGTCTTTCACCCAACTCAGTCTAACACAAGGGAGTGCAACACTTATGACCATACAAAGCCTCATAAAGTGCCATCTGGATGCTAGACTGGAAGCTATTATTATATGCAAACTCCGCTAATTGCAAATACTCCTCCCAACTACCTCGAAAATCAATAACACAAGTCCTCACATATCTTCCAACATCTGAATCACCCTCTCAGATTGACCACCAGTCTGAGGATGGAATGCAGTACTGAAGTCCAACCTTGAACCCATAGCCTCATGCAACTTTTTCCAAAACCGAGACGTGAAGCGAGGATCCCTATCGGAGATGATCGAAACTGGTACCCCATGCAATCTCACTATCTCAGACACGTACAGTTTAGCAAGCTTTTGCAGCGAGTAGTCAGTACAAACTGGTATGAAATGGGTGGACTTGGTCAATCGATCCACGATCCATATAGAATCTGATTTAGGGGGTGTGAGAGGTAACCCACTAACAAAGTCCATAGTCATCCGCTCCCATTTCCAAGGTGGAATATTAATTGGCTGCAATAAACTCGAAGGTAACTTGTAACACCTTTTAACCCTAAACCGTTGTTGGAATAGGGTTATGAAGCATTACAAAACATATCATACAATTTACATTTAATTCAAAATAAATGACATACATATCTTGATTTAATCATAAAGCCCCTATAATGGACCCTTGAGGTCAAAATAACGCGTTAGAATTGAATCGAGACTTGTTCGGGTACTCCGAAAATTTTTCATTATTTTTTTTTGAACTCAATATAACCTCTTTATAAATATCTAACCTTCCCTGCAAGTTTCAAACCGAGACCAATCCAACCAAATCTATCAACCAATACGTTTGTGCACTAAATATACCTAAATTATGCCTATAACTTTGACTTAATCATATAATCAAATTACATTCATAAAATCATATAAAATTTTACTAACTAGCTTTATTTTTTTTTTGTTTCCAAGTTTAATACCAAACTTACCAAATTTGTCAAACCATTTCATTTAACTTAGTACCAAAACACCAAACATCATTTATTACAATCAAAATCATAAAACATTTTAAAGTGACCATTACAACACCTATGTACATGCCACTTTTACCAAAAGAAGAATACATCACCAAAGTTTGATGCTGGAGTCGGGATCGTTCTAGATGCTGGACCGGGACTCTGAACTCCTATCGACCTACGCACAGAAACATCCTATGCTGAGTATTTCATACTCAGTGGTATTACCATAATTCAAATTATAATAATAATGAAATATAATTATCAAGCATATAACTATCCAATTTTTCAAATATCAATTCATTCTTAAACTTTCATTAATTAACAATAACAAAATCGAACAAATCCGGGTTTGTATTACTATAATTCAAATTACTTTTTATTAAAATTATTATATAAATTTTATATTTAATAAATTAGTATAAGGTAAGTATTAATATTTGAGTTGAATGAGAATTGGATTGAATGGTGAATGTGTATGTATAATTTAATTGTATATTGATTTGAATGTGAAATTAAAATTGAATAGTGATCTTAAATTTGGTATGAAAGTGAAAATTTAATTGAGAATTGGAATACCCTATTAACTAGTCAGGCTAAGTCGGATATAGTTAGCATGCCATAGAATTTGGAAAAGAATGAGATTTATTGGCTTTGCTGATCAGGCACCTCGTGTGTCGTATCAGGACCTCGTGTGTCGTTTTAGGCACTTATGTGGTGTATATTGATCAGGTACTATGTATCGTTTTAGGCACAATATGCCATACTTGTGTGTTTGGGTTGGAATCCGTGTATTTGCTAAAGTTCGGGTCTGTTAATAGGGTGAACAACTGAAATGAGAAATTTAAATTAAATTAATTGATTATACTATTGAAAATATTGAAAGAAATGAGAAAGTTGAATTGTGGATTAAAATTGAGATTGGAAATGAAAGGCATGAACTAAATGTTCATGTAGTGATTGAAATTGAGACATATGATATGTGAATGAAATTGAAGAATAGCTAAAAAAAATTGCATTGTTATTGTTAATAATGAAAGTTTAAGAATGAATTGATATTTGAGAAATTTAATCTTACATGCTTGATAATTATATTCTATTATTGTTATTATAATTTGAATTATAGTAATACAAACCCAGATTTGTTCGTTTACTCCTCGACAACTTTTCCCTTTCCTTTCGATGCCGATACTTTGGGTTCTTTGCTAGCTACGAAAATTAAAATAATTATACCATTAATTACAGCACTAATTATAACAAACAATTGAATTTCTATTCAATTTTCACCTTATTCAATTTAGTCCTTTTTCCTAATTACCCTGAATTAAGCTAAATTCACTTAATTAAAACCTAATTAAACACACCACTAGACTCATAAATATTTCTAATAATTATTTACGAACCCACTTTGTTAAGACGGAGGCCTGATAATGTTCTTTCTTGATGCCTGCGAATTTTGGGTCATTATATAACTGATGCTCAGCCTTAACCTGCTGGCAAGTCAGACATTTACCCACAAAATCGATAACCTCTTATTTAAGTCCTGGACACTAGTATAACTCACGAAGGTCTCGGTACATCTTATTTCCACCAGGATGCATAGCGTAGGGGCTTTTATGCGCCTCTCAGTATCGACTACCTCAATTCAGTATCTTTGATACACAGATTCTCCAACGGAAACAGAGTACCCATTCGCTATTCAGTCCAAAGTCCTCAGTATGCCCACTCTCAACCTGTCAGAAATGAAGACCCAAAAATTCATCCTCAAACTGCTTACCCTTAATCTGCTCAATCCACATAGGCTTAACCTGAAGCTCAGCTAGCAGACTTCCATCATCAAATAAATTGAGGGAGCAAACAATGCCCTCAATTTAGTCATAACCTTACGGCTCAGTGTGTCAGCCACCACATTGGCCTTACTAGAGTGGTATTCACTCGTACAATTGTAGTCCTTAAGCAGCTCAATCCATCTATGCTGCCTAAGATTTAGCTCCTTCTGAGTGAGGAGATACTTGAGGCTCTTGTGATTCGTGTAGATGATACACTTTTCACCATATAGGTAATGCCTCTAGATTTTCAATGCGAACACCACTGAGGCCAACTCTAGGTCATGTGTTGGATAATTTTCCTCATGAGTCTTAAGTTGACGAGACACATATGCTACCACCTTACCCTCTTGTATTAATACACATCCCAAACCGACATGTGATGCATCGCTGTAGACAGTAAACCCTTTTCCAAACTTTGGCTGTATCAAAACAGGGGCCTTAGTCAGTACATTTTTAAGCTTTTCAAAGCTCTCTTACTACGCATCAGTCTAGTTAAATGGCACACCCTTACGTAGCAACTTAGTCAAGGGTGCTGCAATAAGTGAAAAAACCTCTACAAATCGTCGATAATACCTTGCCAGTCTTAGAAAATTTCGAATCTCAGATACAGTCTTAGGCTATTTCCAATCCAACACCATCTTAATCTTTCGAGGATCGACCTTAATCCCCTTAACAGAAACCACATGGCCCAGAAATGTTACTTTTTGTAACCAGAACTCACACTTACTGAACTTGGCGTATAGTTGCTTCTCTCGTAAGATCTGCAAAACCACTCTGAGGTGTTCATCATGCTCATCCTCAGTCCTCGAATACACCAGTATGTCGTTAATAAATACCACCACAAACCGATCCAGATTGGGCTGGAACACTCGATTTATTAAATCCATGAAAGCTGCTGGTGCATTCGTCAGTCCAAATGGCATCACTAGGAACTCGTAGTGTCCATAACGACTCCTAAATGCCGTCTTATGCACATCAAACCCCTTAACTCTCAACTGGTGAAACCCTGATCGAAGATCAATCTTAGAGAAAAGCGAAGTTCCTTGGAACTGGTTGAATAGATCATCTATCCTCGGTAGGGGTACTTATTCTTTATGGTCAACTTGTTCAGTTGCTGGTAGTCAATGCACATACGCATGGATCCATCCTTCTTTTTCACGAACAGAACTGGTGTTCCCCACGGAGACACACTAGGACAGATGAGCCCATGATCCAATAACTCTTGAATCTTAGCCTTAAGCTCAACAAGCTCTTTCGGTGCCATTCGATAAGGGGCGATGGACACTGGAGCTGTACCAGGAAGGAGCTCAATCCCGAACTCTACTTCACGATTTGGAGGTAACCCAAGTAGCTTTTTAGGAAAAACATCTGGAAAGTCCTTAACCGTCCTGATATCTTTAACCGAAGAATCCTCAGAATCTAAAATACTGATGTAGGCCAGCTACGCCTCACATCTCTTGCGAACCAACTTTTCCGCCCTCAATGCAGAAATCACATTCGATAAGTAGTTTTGACGTTCCCCAATTGTGACTACCTCACTATCCTCCTCAATTCTCAATACAACCCTTTTTGTGGCACAATCTAAGCTCACTCGGTGTTTAACCAACTAGTCCATTCCCAGTATTAAATTAAACTCTCTAAAAGCCAGTTCCATTAGATCAGCCAGAAAAATAGCCTCTTGAACCACTAAAAGAATGTCTCTAAATAGTTTGCTAACCCAAACCGATTGCCCTAATGGACTCAGTACAGTGACCTCACTCGTGGTGCTCTCAGCCAATAACCCCAGATTTTTAGAAACAGAACAGGTTATGTAGGAATGAGTAGATCCTATATCTATTAATGTAGTCTAAGGCACATTATAAATAAAAAATGTACCAGTGATGACATCTGGAGCATCTCCGTCCTCTCGGCAACATGGAGCATAAACTAGAGAAGGCTACCTCACCTCAGTCTATCTAGCACCTCTGCCGGGTACTCTCTGCCCACAGCCCATACCATTACCACATTTGGCCTGACCACGACCCCTAGGTGGCTACTGTGCTACCCTCAGTAGCTACACAGTACCAGTTCTCTGAGCTTGCATCTGATCAGTCCTTAATAGACACTCCCTAATACGGTGATCCAATGACCCACATCTCAAACAAGCCCCAGTCCTCCTCCAACACTTGTCCTGATGGCGTCTACCACAATCGACACATGGCTGCGGTCCAGTAGCAATAACAGGAGGCCCAGCTTGAATTGGCCCATCAGGTTTGGCCTTTTTCTTAGGCCTTAGTATAGAACTCGAGGACTCTAAATCCCCCTTGTTCTTACCTCGCTCTCTATCACGTTTTTATCGCTCAGCGCGCTTAACCTCCTCGGCGATCTTCACCTTTTCCACCAGTGCAGAGAAATCACGCTCCTTCTACAGAGCTATCAGGACTCTTAGGTTATCTCTAAGCCATCCTCAAAGTGAACACATCGCTCATACTCAGTCACCACTATACCTCGCGCATAGCGGCGTAATCGTAAAAATTCAACCTCATACTCAGCTACTGATCAGTCTCCCTGTGTCAGATTCAGGAACTCCCTCCTACGAGCATCCACATAATTGGCTCCCACATATTTCCCTAGGAGCGGTCTTAAAGAAATCCCAGGTCAGACGTTCGGGCTGAGTGCCCTCTTTAATAGTAAGCCACCACTGACAAGCCTCGTCTCACAATAGAGAGACTGCACCTTTTAATTTCTGTTCAGGGATGCAATCTAAGTTATCCATAATCTACTCCGTAGCCTCCATCCAGTACTCGACTACGTTAGGGGCGGCTCTAGTGAAACCTCTAAAAAGTTTAGCTCAATTCGACTGGAGTCGTTCCGTAACTGACCTTCGGCCCCTAAATCCAGTATTGGGCCCAGTGACCCTCTCCAAAATCTTGAGCATAGCTTAGGACAATGCATCGTCCCCAGCCATGCAATCATGAGGCCCAATCTCAGTAGCAGGCGACACCAACGTCTCACTTGTGTCCAAATTCGGTATATGACCCATGAAAGAGGAATCAGCTCAGCCTCTCTACCTCGGCCTCTAGTACCCCGTCTACGGATACCTCGTGCGCTCATTGTCTAATGGGATTTATCTATGTTAAGAGTTTTATGAATCAGTTACAATTCAATAATTATTAGTAGATGTTTTATGTAAATAGTTTCAGTAATTCAGAGTGATTTCGTAAATAGCTGTCTCTATTAGTTTTGCTACAATCTCAGTATACATTAACTAAAGTGTTTTTAGTATAGTATACTACCTATAGTAGTTTCAGAATATCATTGCATTTTCAATTAAAGCATATATCAGTTTCAGAGTACTTACAGGATCGGCTCCGGAGACTCGGTGTACCACATACTTGGCAAAAACATTTCAAATCATTTTAAGAGTCAATTCTTCAAAAACTAATTAAAAACCCATAATCCACAGCTGAGTTTTGCAACCTGGCTTTGATACCACTAAATGTAACACCCCAAATCCGGCTTGGACGTTATGGCCGAATCTGGCAATATGACATGGTAGTGTGTTTGAAAACTATAGCTTGTGTTGAAAAACAGTAACTTTACTGAAAACATTTTCCCTTTAGAACTCGCCATTATCTTTTATTAATTCCAAAGTCGTGGTTTTTATTCAGTCGTTAGTTTTCAAAACATTATACATTGCGGAAGCTTTTTAAAACAGTTTGTGTCTTTGTAGGTATTTTGCTAAAACACATGCATTTCTAAAAAAAAAAAAACCCTGTTTTACCTATCTCTAGCAGATATAAAACATAAAGTAATATAAAATCCAAATTTAAAGCAAAAATCCATAGAGGCCATTATTATAGTAAAACACCCCCAAAAAAGCTTTAAAAATCTAATTAAGTACGAAACAGTGTAAAAAGGAGACGTGTGGCCACTGTTGAGTCCTCTGTTGCTCCGATCTGTCTAAGTCTGAGGATTACCTGTACAGATAAATCAGAAAGGTGAGTTTATGAAAACTCAGTGTGTAATCTCTACACCAGCAATCAGGCAGTATGCAAATATTAATAGTCTGGGCCTAAGCCCTTTTTAGAAGCAATTCCAGTTTGGGTTTTAGCCCATTTCAGAGCGTAAGTCGTCATGCAGTAGGGCATTTGCCCATCAAAATATCAGTAATCAGTAGAGGCATTGGCCTATTGTTGTAAAAGTAAACAGTATGAATATGCAGTCACAAAATCCTAACCAACCAGCCTCTACACACCATCTCTGTTTAACCCTACACTCCATGTGGGGATTAAATCAACCCACCCATCCCTACATTTCAGATAGTACCAAATGCATCACAAAACTGTAATTTTCAATTGAGCTACCAGTATATTAGGCTTATGAGCCTTTCAGTACACTTCCTCCAAATATTATCATCCCAACTTGATACAATGCAAACATACATTATTCCATGCTTTTATGCAACCATCAGTCAAACGTATACATATGTAAACCAGTAATCATGCATTATTATTCATGCATCACATACATTCAGATCATACATTTAGGGGTCGAGATAATGCTTACCGACCATACAGTAGGTCCACAGTTGACTTGGCGACCCGTGTAACCTTAGAAGTTATTTCGGTAAAATGGGCTCACACGTCTATATGGCCTGGGTGTGTGGGCCCAGATGCCCGTGTAGCCCAAACGGTTGAATTTGGCCTTGGCCATTTGCCCAGAATCCCACACGTCCGTGTAGACTACTCGTGTGGGCTCACGCGCCCGTGTGACCCACACGACCCAAATCAGTGTAGCCCGTGTGTCACACGTGGCATGTCTTACCATCACACGGTCGTCTCATGAGCGTACGGCCTGGCCGCATCGAACACACACCCATGTCCATCACACGGCCTTCCACACAAGCAATCACACGCCCGTGTGGCGTCGATAGAAAGCTTTTTCGGCTACACACCTTGTGTCGATTCGTTGCCAAACCAATCTCGAGACCACCAGAACCTATAATCGACAATCTAAAAACCCAAAAGCAGTCTTAATACGCAATAAACTGAAGTTACAAAATGACAAAATTTTGATTCGAGCATTTTCTACCTACCCTAGCACTGGAACGGTGGACTACGATTCAGTGAGAGTAATGCTACGACCCTTTTAATTTGCTGCTGCCCAAAACAAAAATTTCATCACTATATCGAAATGGAAAACTATTTCTAACGATAATAAAAACCACTTCCTACTTAAGCCGAAAAAGAAACACCACTACTTACCCAAGCGAACAAACACCGTAAACAGTGAAACAGAACTCGGTGAATAATGGTATGATGATGATAGATAAAGAAAAGGGAATAACAGTGGATGGAGAAGAAGGAAACTCTAGGTTTTTTGATAACTCCCCCATTACTTCACATCCTAACCACCCACTCTCAGTCTTTAAGTGCAATTGGAATTCTTTCAGTCAAACGAGCAAAAATAAACTCCCTCGTTTGCGTAATGATTCAAACACAGGACCTCCAGCACACCAACACTCCTCCTAACCACTAGACTAGCAAACCTATTATGAAATGGTTTTACAATTAATCCAATATAAACCCATATGAGGCTTAAGCCAGAAAAAAATACCAAAATTTTCCAAAGCTAGGGCTTGACCTTGGGACCTCACACACACACCCAGAGCACTTAACCACTGAAGCAGATACATAGTTGTCACAGTTTAATAGAAAAAAATAAGAAATTTGAGGCATTACACTTTATTGATTAGAGATTATGGTGAGGTTGATCTTGAGTTAGATATAATGACGAATTCATAGAAATGCCTCTATTACAAGATGGCAATGATGACGATTTTGATGAATATTTTGAGTTTGGCGAGCAAGCTTTTATTTCTTTAAGAGCCTTAAATGTCCAAGTGAAAAAAGACAAACAATAGAAAATATACATCATTTTCCACACTAGATGTTTGATTGGTGGAAAGCCTAGCTCATTGATATGGAAGTTGTACTAATGTTGTAAGTCATTTCCTTGTTGATAAGCTTGATACATCCTCTATGAAGCATCCAAAGTCATATCGCCTATAGTGGGTTAATGAAAGTAGTGTGATAAAAGTCTCTAAGCAATGCCCTCTGTCGTTTTCTATTGGTATATACTCAGGAAAAAATGCTATGTGATACACCCATACAAGCTAGACACATATTTATTTGAAAACCATGTCAATTTGATCAAGGTGTGAATCATGATGCTTTTCTTAATCATTACTCATTTTTCTATGGAAATATGTTTGCCTTGGTGTCACTTGCTTTGAAAGGGATCCATAATGATCAAATCATAATTCCTAATGAGATGGCTAAGGGAAGTAAGGTAAATATAAATAAACAGGATAACAGAAAAGAGGCTATTAACAACAAAAGCCTGAATAAAGACCCAAAACTAGTGAGTAATTACACACACTTATCATAAGGTGAGAAAAAGAGAGTTATTTTGTGGAAATTTGTGGTGTAAGAGATGTCATTTATACAAAAAGGCTTTTGCATTAATTAGGACAAGGGAAATTTTTTTAAACTTTTAAGATATTCAAACTACGTACATGTTTGACTTAGCACATGTCATCAAAAGGGGCAATCATTCGTACATAGACTTGCATCCCAAAAGACAAAATAATGAAACATGTAATCTAGATATGCTAGTTACAAACTTAAAGAGTTCAATCAATTTTAGTGGAAGAACTTTCATGAAACATCATAGGCTGACCAGATGTCTGCATCTCAGGACTTGAATGTTTAAGAATGTCAAAGGTATTTAAATTGTGAAAGTTATACACAAGTCAGTACCTTTCAAGTATAAAGGCCCCTTGAGTTGCTTGAATGCTGCAAATGGGAATAGCTTGAATGGGACATACATCTTACTTCTAATTAGTGTTAGCTTCTATTTTAGCTTGATTTCAAATAGATAAGGAACCAAAAGTTGGTACGTTGGGTATATAACTTTTGCAGTAGGTAGCATCATTCTACAATAGTGGAATTCGTAGCCAAACTAAATGGTAAATAATATCCTCTCATCGGTATTACATGATAGATGAAAAGTGAATGTGGCCATGGGTCATTTGTTTTTGTGTAAATGACTTGGTTACTATTTGATAATAATTGACTTTTCATGAAGGAAGATGCAATGGTTACTATGAGATAAAATAATATCATATCGCAAAAATGAATTTATCCCAAAGAAATTAAGGATATCCAATAAAGGTAACACACTTATGATAAGGTCATTGGACAAGCACTTATTAAGTAGCTTTTGTAATGCTATATATTTAGGGAGAGCTCAGTCACGAGACTATAGTAGAATGACTTCGTGACTAAATAAATTTATAATTAATGGGCGAAAAGCTTAAACTTAAATATAAATTATCTGAACCCTAATTATATATGTTCAATCTGTCCCTCGGCTAGCACGTTGAAACCATAAATGAATTGCATGTAGAATCAACACTACAGGAATTTAAGGTTTTAGCGACGTTTGGATGGAAAACGTTGCAAATATTATACATTAGTAGTGCTAATGAAAAATGCCACAATGGGTAAAGCAGTTGCAGCGTTTATGAGAAAAACGCCACAAAAGGTCAAGCATTAGCGGCGCAATGAGAAAAATACAGCAAAGTATCATTTTATTTTAAATGAAACAGTGCCATTTTGCTCTGCTCAGTTTTATCCCCAACTCATATCCCCAAAATCCCTTATTTTTTCCCTAAAAATTTTTCCCAAATCCCTAAATTTATTCCCCAAATCAAAATCCCCAAATCTTTCCCCGACCATCTGCTACATCGTTGTCGACTGTCGCTTCTGCTGCATTACCATCGACTATCCCCTTTGTTGTATTGCCGTCATCACTCCTCTGCCGCAACCAATCGGTAAGTTTTTTTCGTTTGTTTCTCGAGAAAAATTTTAAAAAAAGTCAAGCATTTTATTTCATTTCTCATCTCGTTTGTTCTTGCATTTAGAAGTCCTTTATTTTCTGATTTTGTCTTTATGAGCTCAATTTTTATTATTTCATTTAACAAAATCCTGTTCTTACCGAAACTTGGATATATTATGTTACATAATCATACCTTTAAAAAAATGGTCAAGTAGTTATTTTATTGAAGTAATAATTTTTTTGTTTGATAATTTTGATATTTTGGATGATTTATTAATGGTTATAGTGTGGTAAAATTTTCAAAAAGATATGTCTATATATACAAACATGTAGCAGTAATAGTATCCATATATCTTGTTTGTTTTATATATTTCAAAACCTAGAATTGAGTTAACAAGAAAGATGATGATTAGTATTAGTGAAGAAGGTGTTAAACAATAAACAAACTAAAGATAAGTCAAAGATCAGAAATCTAAGATTTGAGAGAAAAAAATCGGAAACTATCAATCTTTGCCTTATTATTCATTTGTTTAATTAATCTTTGCTCAGCCATAGTTCTTATTATTGAATAAGAGATAAACACAGTACATGAGTTATACCAGTTTTCAGGTGAAATTCCAATAAATATTACAAACATAACTTCTTTTAAATTCATTGATTTTTCTAATAACAACTTAACATATAAATATGATTTTCTACTTTCAATTGTTATATATTTTTAATTAGTGTACAATTTTTTTTAATTTCTTAATATAATACTTTTGACTTAAACAACCATAGATTGTTATCTTGCCAATGGATGTATTATCCCAATTTTATGGCTTAAACATGATTTGTCTTATACCTTTTCCTTACAATCAAAATATTAACCCAACTTTATGGAAAAAAAAAACTAGCTTCCTCTCCCTTTTTAAGCTTATGCTATTGTTTGCAATTTTTGGATTATTTATTTGTAAATTTTGATTAATTTAATTATATGTTTCAGGTGAAATTCCTTCCGTTATTGAAAAACTGACTTCTCTCCAAACATTTTCTCTTACCAATAACAAGTTAATAGGTATAATTTCATCTTTTTTATCTTTTATTTTTTTCTATTAAATTTATGCATTCCGTAATGAAAATAAAAGTTATCTCAAGTTTACGTTGAAAGATAATTGTAATAGTTTCCTTTTAATAGATCAAAATCTTAGAGTCTTTCTTATGCATCTAGAAAATGCAAGACGTTGTGAAGTAAATTTATCTATCATTTTATTGGCTCGCTTCAATAAATATCTTGAAAAACTAAAAAAAATCATGTTATACATTACATGTGATAATTAAATGATAACAAATTAATTCAACTATTCATTAATGATTAAATTAATAAATAATTAGCTATTTTTTAGAAATGAAATAAGGTGGCATGATTTGATTGAAAAAGGCCCATGCTAATATGTGATGTAATTGTTTTATGCAATACTATCTCTATAATTTATTACATTGTTATGTTGAATATGTTTTTATTGAGTTGTGGCCTTAATTATAAGTGCTACTATTGACCAAGTCTTTCATTTTACGCTTTTGTTGAATATGTTTTTATTGAGTTGTGGCCTTAATTATAAGTGCTACTATTGACCAAGTCTTTCATTTTACGCTTTCATTTTGTCTTGTGTAAGATTATGGTTAGAGTGCAATTGGACATGCTCATGGGCTTGCATCTATCCTATTTAATTTTTTACAACAAAATTAAGTCAGGTTAGGCCATTATAAAGTTGATTCCAACCCATAGCAGGCCGAGTCACCTTGTTCATTAACACTTTTAAGCACAATACTTGCATGCAATTTTTTATTTAAATTGTGAGTCATGAGATTTTGTTCCTAGATCCTTAGAATAAAAAATTTGAAATATTGAAGATTGATTAAAAATTATTAAATTCAATTATTCCTCTCCTTCTGGTTTGCTTTATACCCACACTAAACTTTACGGTAGACATCTTAGCTTTTGATCCATCATTTTTCTTTGGTTTGGATATTTGTTCATCTATAACTATTGTTTGTTCTTGGCTTGAATTAGTCAAAGTAATGATTTTGTTTGTGTTAGATGATTTTGAGATTTTGGATGATATATTAATGGTGACCATTGTGTGCTAAAATTTTTACCTATCGAAACTCGGATATGTGGAACGACGGAAATGTGCAAGTGTACACAATCGCAACAAGAAATAAAGTGACAAGTAAATGTCGAGTTATCGTACCCATAGGGACTGCGAAAAGAATTATTTATGAATGCTATTTAAAACACTTTGGTGAAGAAAAATATTTGTTTGAAGAGGGTAATTAAAAACTAAGATTTTAAACTAAGTAAACTAAAGATATAAATCTCAAATGCACGATTCAAAATATGATTTAATCAAGACAACATAATTGTGTTGATTTAATTACATTTCTTTAACTTAGAATTATTAAACTCGTGTCTATGTTGTTACGAATAAATTCATGGCAACTCGGTAATTTGCTAACTTATGAACATATTCACCTACACAAATCCATTCATCTCTTAACATATCCCTATGTTAATTCAAATGATTAAATAGATTTTAATAAGCAAACATGTTATGGCACATACATACTCATTAAATTGAACTAATCTTTTGCATATCCCTATGTCAATTCAAACGATTAATTAAATCTAATGAGCATATAAAAGACTATGTGAGGTAACAAGGTATTGTTACCTTGAAACAGTTTAATCAAAAAAATCTTGCAAGCTATGTAAAACAAATGTATCGCCAGATACATTGCTAATTTAACCTTCCACTACCTTAGAAGAATAAACATGCACTGATTTAAGTGTTGTGTCCATTAATTACAATTTCAATCCGTTTAAATAATTAATTCATTAGCAACCTCACAATTGTAATTCAAGAATAACTTAGGCATGATTTTACTTAATCAAGCATTTTACCGAGGCCTATAACAGCATAAACACAACTTTAATAATTTAAGCAGATGAAATGCAATCAAACCAACACGAATTAAATTCAAGCTAAGCTGATTAAATTAACCATTCCAACAACATAAATATTCATAGATATGTTCATCATAACAACAACAAAAATTAAAGATATAGGAAACAAGAATCAAATCTGGTGTTTTTCCGTGGCTTGACTAAGTTGCTTTGTTCTTCCTTCTTTTTTGTTCTCACCGATCAAGGCTTATATGAACACTCAATTGCTGTGCCAAAATGGCTGAAGAAGAACCCTTTCTCAAGGGGAGAAATCGGCACAAGAGCAGGGGACTTGGAATGGGAAAATGAGAGGAGAAAGTGAGAGAGGAGAGAAAAGATGTAAATGAATGAGGGATGCTTTGGGTGATCAGCAAAGGGGGGTTTTTATAGCTGAATGTGGCAGCAAAAATTTACTAAAAATAGCAGCCAAAGAGCCACCCCTTGGCCGGTCATCTATGTCGCAAAGTTGATGGCTTCAACTTTGCTAAATTTGGCTTGGGGCAAATCTTCAAAGCCATCAATTGTGGAGGGGCTGGTTTGCAATTTGAACAAGTCTTCAAGGGCTTCTTTGCAGCTTAAATAATCAACTAATGAGCTGAATTGGGTCAGCACTTGGACGGTTTTGGGCTGTCCTCTCCTTGGCTGTTTCGGTTCACTGGGTTTGGTTCAATCAGACCATTTTTTCATAATTAATTAATAATAATCTATTAACCCAAATTAACTTGGATATAAATTAAAATTAATTATATTATGATTTAATATATATAATTTTTGACCTTCTTAGGTTGGAAAGTAATTTGCCTCGATACTTCAAATTGCTTCTCGGTTTGTGCATATGGCAGTGTTTACTTAGCCATTTTTCGCCCTTTGTGCAAATCTGTTGAAAATAATCAAAATTTATCAAAAATAATTATAAAATTAACTAAATTTCAACATGTTCATATTTTAAGTGCACTTTAATTATTTTATAAAAATTAATTATTGTTCGACAAGAATTTAACCAAATTCGCATGAATTTAAGTTAACAAGGGTACAAAAAAGTGTGTAATTTTTTGTGTTTCCAATATGCTTTTAAGTTATTAGGGGCTTCCCATGTATAAATATGTGCTTTACAATGGTGTTTAGTCCATATCAGTGTAGACAAACATTTTCCCTTGTTGATTAAGGCTAGTATAGTTGAGTTTTTACATTAGCAAGTTCTTGATATAGAGCACGATTTTGCAGGGCAGTTACTGAGCTCCTAATTATCTTTTTCTGAGCTCCTAATTATCTTTTTCTTTCTCTTTTATGGTCAGACTGAATTAAGCAGGCCAAAGTTTGTAAAGGTAATAGTAGTGAATTTCACCCTTATATTTAAAACTACTGCTTTCTCTTCGCTTGATATTTGATGCTTGGAAATATTGCAATACATTTTATCTGGTAGATACTTTGAGGATGGAGTTAAATTTCAATAGGCTGTTTAGTTGTAAATGGAGTTGAGAATGGAGCATGCTATTGTCTTTCTCTGGATATGCTACTTGCAAACTGTTAAAGCCTTCATTCTCATATGCTGTTTGCAAACTGTTTGCTTGAATGTTTAACTTGTTTGCTAGTGAATTATGTATGTGATCTCTTTTGCTCTTTAGGTATTAAATCGGTTTTGGTTTCATAATGTTCCATAGTGTTGATTATTAGGAAAGTTTGGTTGAATATTCATTCCTTTGTTGCAATCAATTTGAAAGGGATTTTTTGTTTCCATTTCAGTCTATAAAATTTCAAGTTTATTACTGTACATATTTTTTTGACATTCAAATTAATTCTTACATTTCAATGATTAATTTAACTCAATAATTATGGTTTAGCATTAGTTTCTCTAAAACTTGATTGTAATTGAATAAATTTGGTTAGTTTAGTTCGATTAATTGTCAAGTAAAATAGTTTATTTAATTATTTGTTTTTAAAAAGGTTAATTTAGTTCAATTTATTAAGTTTTGATATTAAGCAAAACCGTTTATTTAGTTATACATTTTCAGAAGCTTAATTTAATTTGATTTATTGAAATTTGATATTAAGTGAAAACGTTTGTTCAATTATGAATTTTTAAAAAGGTTAATTTAATTCAACTTATTGAGTTTGTTGATATTAAGTGAAACCATTTATTCTGTTATACAAAGTAAAACCGCTTGTTCAATTATGCGTTTTTATTTAATTAATTTTTATTATATATGTATTTCAGAAACATTATAATTTATTTTACACTTATCACGTATTGTTTAAATATGGTTAATTTTAGTATTGACAAAATAAACAAAATGAAAAGAAGTAAACAAAAGAAATAACAAATCTTTAATATCTTTAATAAAAAAATAGAATAATTAATTTAAATAATCAATGTTGATATTTCACATGGGAATGGATATTCAAATCTTATATTTTACATGGTTATGATTTGAGTCCTTATTTCATGTAAGTAGCTTCATTATAATATCTTATTTTATTAGTATCTTTATTTTTAATCCAATTTTTATTATTTATTTTAGTTTTGATTCTAATTTTTTATTTTTATTTTAAAATTTAAGATAACTTGAGCTCTCACTTTTGGATTTTAATTGTGTTATTAATTTATTATTTTAAATTCTAAATTTAAATTCATTAATTTTTATATTTAGTTTTAAAGTTAAAATTTTCATAGAAAATTTAATTTAAATAATATTTTTTATTTATCCTTAAAGGTATATAGTTTAAAGTTCAAATTTCAAAAATAAAACATAATATAATATTTATCATAGAAATAAATATTATTTAATTAAAATAATTTTTTTAAAGGAAAATAATATTTATCTTAATGTTAAAAATATTTTAATATTTTTCATATATATTATCATAGAAATAAATTGATCGATTTTAGTGTGTAGTATAAAGTTAAAAAGTTCATGGAAATTTAATTTTAATATTAACTCAAAATAGATGAAAAATTAACAAATATTAATTGTATAACATAAAATTATTAATTTGTTGATAAAAAACACAAATTTAAAAATTAAAAGAGTATAATTAAAGGGTTAAAATTTAAAGTTAAAATTTAAAGATGATAATCATAATTAAAATTTAAAGATGATAATCATAACTTACATAAACATTTAAAGTTTATGATTATCATGACTTACATAAACATTTAAAGATTAAAAAAAACAACTTTGGATCATAACTTACATAACTTACACAATACAGAAATATATATCATATCATAAATTACATAACTTACATAACTTACATAAATTACATTAATTACATAAATATATATCATATCATAACTTACATAGTTCATAAATATACATCATATCATAACTTACATAACTTACATAAACATTTAAAGAATAAAAAAAACTTTGGATCATAACTTACATAACTTACATAAATATATATCATATCATAACTTATGTAAAACTTTGGATCAAAATATATAAAAATCACAGAAATTTGGGCAACACTATTGTTTTTCCCTACTCTTAATTATACTTATAAATAAACAACTTACCTGAATTAGTTTACACCCATTAGATCCTTGATCCTTGATATGTATTATCTATTTTAGTACAATGATATGATTTAAATCAATTTATAACACTTAAGTAACCATAATTTATTGCCAACTTTAGACTTCAAGAACTACGAAAAGGATAAGAGTTGGATGAATTTGTCAAGGGTAAGCAATGACTATCGAAATGGAGTTCAAACTTTTCTAAATTTTGCATTTCAAAATGCAAGCAAAGAGAATATGATTCTTTACCCATGTAAGAATTGTGGTAACATCAATTGGCATATTCGTGAAGTCATTTACGAACATCTAATTGTTGATGGCTTTATTCGGGGGTATAAAAAATGGATTTTCCATGGAGAGTGTACACCTCGTAGAACCTCTTCAACAATTAATCCGGCTTATCCTCATAATGCTTACCATCAGTCTGTTAGAGAAGATGACATGGAAGGTATGTTGCGGGATGCGTTTAATGTGCCCAGTCATGGTTTGCAATCGTTTCCACCTAAAATGATTGAATCTGATGATTGTGATATTGGAAATGCTTTTATTTAAACGCGAATAAGTGTACTTGATGAAGAGCCAAATGAAGAAGCGGTGAAGTTCTACAAGTTACTTAATGAAATGAATGAAGAACTTTATGAGGGATCAAAATTTTCAAAACTGTTCTTCTGCATTCGTCTTTTTCACTTAAAATGTTTGAGAGGGTGAACCAAAAACTCTTTGACACTACTGTTAGAGTTTTTGAGAGATAAGTTTCCATTTGCAAAAATATCTTATTCATGAAAAGATATGAAGAAACTGATAAAAGATTTAGGCGTTGTGTATGAAAAAATTCATAGTTGCCTAAATGAATGCATGTTGTATTGGGGTGATAAAAAAAACTAACAGTCTTGTCATGTTTGTGGTAAATCTCGTTGGATGAATAATAATACAAAATATGTGAATGTGGATGAAGGTGAGGCACAGTCAAGATATAAGCCAATAAAGATTTTGCGGTATTTTCCACTAATACCAAGGCTCAAACGCTTTTTATGTCGTCAAAGACAACCGAGTCTATGAGGTGACATCATGATCAAAGAACCGATGATCAATTATTAAGGCATTCTGCGGATTCTTTAGCTTGGAAATCATTTGATAGTAAATGTCCAAGCTTTGTAAGCGATCCTTGAAATGTGAGGCTTGGGCTAGCATCTGATAGATTTAATCATTTTAAAATCATGAGTACTTCGTATAGTACTTGGCCTGTAGTGCTTGTTCCTTACAATTTTCCTCTATGGAGAGAAAGGTCTCGGGAATGATATTGACATTTATATGCATCCACTTATTGAAGAGTTGAAACAGTTACGGGTGGGTGTTGAAACATATGATGTCTTGAGAAATGAGAACTTTTTATTTACGTGCAGCTTTGTTATGGACTATTAATTTCTTGGCTTATGCCAATTTATCTAGTTGGAGTATCAAAGGACGTTATGCTTGTCCTTGTTGTACGTCGTAAACATGTTCGAAGTGGTTATATAATGGGAAGAAGTTCTCTTATATGGGGAATCGTTGGTGGTTAGATGAAAATCATAGATTTAGATTTCAGAGAACTCTATTTAATGGTACTGAAAAGTTCAGAGAAGCTCTTGAACAGACCATTGGATCTGAAATCTTATTCATGTTAAAAGATATCAATTTTAGTTATGGGAAGATAAATCAACCACCCAACACGCAAACAAAGAGAAGAACAAGAAAGGTGTATGTTGGCGATGTTGACCTATAAATTGATGATGAATCTGATGAAGAGGATGATCCTAATGAGGCGGACTTGTGGAAAAAAAGTATTTTTTTTGAGTTGCCTTATTAGGAGCATCACATTTTGCAACACAATCTTGATGTCATGCATATTGAAAAGAATGTTTGCGAGAACATCATTGGGACAATTCTGAATGTCGATAGAAAATCAAAAGTCAATCTTCAAAGTTGACTTGATTAGTTGACATGGGAAATCGACGAGATCTTCATCCCAAATTACTTTCGAATGGAAATTCTCGATTGCTACCTTCTATTTTTGTTATGTCGAAGAAAGAAAAAGAAGTATTATGCATGGTATTGAAAGATATAAAGGTCCTAGATGCGTATGCATCAAATATATCTCGATGTGTGAGTCTTAAAAATTGAAGACTATATTTCCTAAAATCACATGATTATCACATCTTGATGCAAGATTTACTGCCAGTTGTTTTACGGTGTTGTATGTCAAAAAAGGCGACGTCTTGTATAATTGAACTATCCAATATAATGAAAACTATTTGTGGGAAAGTTTTGATTGTTGAAGAACTTGAAAAAGTACAAGATTGAGCCACCTTGACTTTATGCAATTTGGGAAAGATCTTTCCACCTTCGTTCTTCACTATTATGGTGCACTTAATAATCCATCTCCCTCGTGAAGCAAAACTTGGTGGACCTGTTTCCGATCGGTGGATGTATCCTATAGAGAGTTGCTAATTTATTTGTAAAGTTTTCATTCGTTCATGAATATACCTTTAGTTACAACTATTGATAATGTTGTATATCGTGTTTAGGTTCCTATGCAAATTGAAGTCTTATTGTCGTAATAAGCGTTATCTAGAAGGATCAATTTGTGAAGGTTGCTTGGCAGAGGAGTGTATGACTTTTTGCTCTAGATATTTAGAAGATGTTGAAACAAGACTAAATAGACCAAGTAGAAATGCTGGGCTCACTAATCATAACTTAGTCATAACTTATCTATTTCAAAGTTATGGAGAACCAATGGTAAAGTTGAAATTGCACACTTAGATGATAGATCTTGGTACAAGCACATCGATACCACGAATCAATTGAACCATTATGCAAGTAAGTTTTAGAATTTGATAAATATTCATCTTTTTAATTTGTTTCTCTTCTAACAAAGTAATCCACTTTTTAATGTAGTGAATACAAACAAGTCTTGAGATCTCATCCACGCTATCGATGATTACAACATTGATAGATTCATAAGTTATTCACAGAATCTTTTCATGAATGATTAGGGCAAACGGTATGCAACTGAAGCTTTCATTGACAAATAATAATGTTTTCTTATAACATATACAATTAATCAATTTACTTTCGATTCAATAGGTTTGGAGTGGATAGGACGTTAATGACTCCGAATAGAGTAGTAAAAAGATATAGTGTCTTCCTCATTAATGGATTCAGGTTTCCTACAAAATCTCGCAAAAGATTGAGGACTCAAAATTGTGGAATAGTTGTGTGATATCCCTAATTTAACCTTAGTCGGGAAGTGGTTTCGGGACCACGAAACCGAGTCACAAAAATATTTAAATACCTTATTCCATGCCAAATATATGTGAAAATACATGTGTAAATTTTTAATTCTTTGATTTAGTTAATTTGAATGTGAATTGAAATAAAAAGGACTCATGTGAAAGGATTTAAATATATGTGGCTAATTTTAAGAGATTAATAAAAGAATGAAGTAAAATAAATGGAGTTGCATGTCAAATATCCATTTTCTAAGGTTAGTGGCCGGCCATGCTTTGAATGGAATTATTGTTTTTTTTTTGTATTTTAATTGTAAAATAAAGCTTAGTGGAATGTTATTATAATGGTGAATTAAATAATAAAAGAATTTGGTGAAAAGAACAAGGTAGCTCTTTTGTGTTCTTTTTAGCCAAAAATCAAATAAGAGAGGGGAGAAAAGTCTAAAACCATTCGGCACTTTGATATTCTTCATGAGCTCAAGAACACAAGGAGACAAAGTCGGATCGTGGAAAAGGGAAATTGGTCGAATAGTCGGAATTGACGTACATTAGCGATCGAGGTAAGTTTTAAGTATTAAAGCCTACAATGTGATTGAGTATGATAAGTTAAGCACATATTAAAAGAATCATAACTCTATTGTAAATTTTTATGCATATAGCCTAATGGCTATTATGAAGTATAGGTAAGTTATTGATATGATATGTTGCCAAATGGATATGATATTATGAAGTGCTAAAAGGATATGTCAGAAGAGTAAATTTGTGGTAAACCTGCTTAGGACAGCAGCAGTAACATGAATTTAGAAAATCACCATAAATTGTTGGAGTTGAATTAGAGGCTGAATAAATTATGAAATTAAATCTTAACGAGTCTAGTTTCTTATAAAAGAAACCGTGTAAGAAAATGAATTTCCGATAATGAGATATTTAAAGTTGTGTGAGACAGTGCAGAATGACACTGTAATCCTCTGTTCTGTTTTTAGAAAATCATTATAAATTGTACAAAAATTTTTAAAAGACAAAATTTATATTCTAGATGCCTTAGTGAGTCTAGTTTCAAATGAAATAAACAAGAACATATTTTGAATTTTGTACAATTAGAAATTTTATTTGTAGTGAAGAGTGGTCAGAATAGTCAAACAGTGAAATAGGGGAAAATTTAAGAAAAATCTGGTATTGATTGGCCAAACCAAAAATTCTGAAAATTTTATGGATAAAATATATATGAGTCTATTTTCAGGGAAAATTAACGGCACTTCATTTGGAGTTTCGTAGCTCCATTTACGAATAATTTAATGACTGTTGCTCAGGAAAAACAGCTTGTGCTGAATTTGTGATTATGTTGTAAACCTTAATAAAACTATTTGAGTTGCTTATAAGCTATCGATTAAATATTGGTAATCAAAATACCAAATCCGTATTAAAGTGAAGCTATAAGCCGTAAATGACTAGTATACCTAGTCAATTTTGTTATGATGAAATTGATGTACAAGATATGTATATGTGATAAGGCCTAATGGCCGATGTGATGAATGTGAAAGTGTATATATGTGATAAGGCCTAATGTTCCGACGTGATGAATGTGAAAGTGTATATATGTGATAAGGCCGAATGGCAAATGTGATGAATGTGAAAGTGTATATATGTGATAAGGCCTAATGGCCGATGTGATGAATGGGAAAGTGTATATATGTGATAAGTCCCGAAGGACATTTGTGCCAGTACTATATCCGGGTTAAGATCCCGCAGGCTTTATGCGAGAATATTATTCTGAATTAATGTCCGTAGGCTTCGTGCTCGTGCTATATCCGGATTTTAAAGACCCGAAGATTCAAGTAAGACTTTGATATTGAGTATCCGCAGTAAGTTACCATCAAATAAGTATTACGTATTTAAAGATGTTCAGGTACGTATTACTTACTCGTCGGTGGATTGATTTCAAAGTGAATTATTAGTATCAAGAAGGTATGTAAATGTGATTAATATTATAACTCCAAATATGAGAATGATCTAATTGGTAATGGTATGCTTGTATAATGAAGTATGGGATGAAATATTCTTATGTATTAGTGCATATTCTGCCCAAAAGCCTTATGATTTGAGTACGGGTTGGGTTCAGCTAGATATGCCAGTACAAGGTAAGGATTATATTCTGTAAACTTACGTATATGTAATAAGGAATATGTTTGGTTCTTTAGGTGCCTACAGTAATTTAATACTTGTCATGTTGAAATACTTGAAAATATGGATGTGATTATGAACAAGTGGAAAGGATTATTGAAAGTTGTAAATTGGTGAAGAATGTGCTTTGGAAATATTCGACCATCTAGGTCACTATTGTACGAAAGTATATATATGTGATAGTTAAGTGATGCGTTTATTGATATTATAGTTCGAGATGAAGCTCTAGATTAACTTCATCGAACAGTTGAAATGAATGACCAAAGATATTGAATGAAAACACTTTGCGACTTAAAGCTCAAGGCTAAAGAAAGGCGAATTAAATTATGTGAAATTTTGGCTAGGTATATTGGGTCAAATGAGATTTACCTAGATTAAGTATATGTGAAAAACGCCATTGATTCAACAAAATTATTGTTTTGCTTAAAACTTACTAAGCTTACGAAAGCTTACTCTGTTCGTTCATGTTTTTGGTCTGTAGGTTGTGGATTCTGACTACTAGCTCGGGGATCGTCAGCACTTCATCACTCTATCTATCATTACGGTAGCCATGAGATTGGATTATCTTATGGCATGTATAGAATAGACTAGTAGCGAAAGAATAATTTGGTTATTGTATATAAGCCATGCGAAAATGGCATCTTTTGAATGTTTACTTATAGAAGTTTACATTTTATCCCTGGCTGTGTTTAGTGTTTATCCAAATGGATGAGCTAAAAAAAGAAAAAAGAAAAAAAAAGTTTTACCGTTCTGTCATGAGTTACAAGTCCGGTAATGCCCCTTACTTATTCCGGCGATGGTTACGGGATAGGGGTGTTACATTTTATTGGTATCAGAGCTACGGTTTAGTCGATTCTAGGACTAACGTAGCACATGTGAGTCTAGTTATACATGCCATAGAGTGATAATATGATAGTGATGATTTCTAATAGTTAAAGTGTGTTTTTTTTATATTGTAATGAATTTCGATCCCGATCAAGCTGTAGCAGATGGTATTGAGAGGACTGAGACATGCTTATGATGTGTCAATATTGAGAAGGTTATAAATATAAGTAAGTTTTGAGTAATTAAGTTTAGCATAAAAGTTAAAATGGCATGTTATAAGTGTATGAAATATGAATCATGGCCCATCAACCTTACTATACCTAAATTTGTTTATAAAATAGTTGTGTATAAGGCATGTAGCCGAATGATCACTAGAAAATAAGCCATGATAATTAGGTGGGTATGTGATCCTTGTGTGCATATAGATCGAATGTTAAATGAAAGTTATACATTATGTGTTTGTATGCGAAGGAAGCAAATGAAATTCCGATGTGATAGAATTGTGAAATGTATACTTGATGAATAAATATGCATAAAAGTTCAGTGAGTTATATTCGGGCTAAGTCCCGAAGGGCATTTGTGCCGATGCTATATCCGGGTTAAGTCCCGAAGAGCATTCGTGCTGGTGTTATACCCGGGTTAAGACCCAAAGAGCATTCGTGCTAGTGTTATATCCGGGTTAAGTCCCGAAGAGCATTCGTGCTGGTGTTATACCCGGGTTAAGACCCGAAGAGCATTCGTGCTAGTGTTATATCCGGGTTAAGTCCCGAAGAGCATTCGTGCCGGTGATTTGTATTCGGGCCTTCGTGCCTAGCAGGATTCGTGCCGGTGATATGTATTCAGGCTTTCATGCCTAGCAAGCTTAATGCTGGTGATCTGAGCAAAGTTTATGTGTTCATTACTATATGAATTCAAAGTTAAGTGAAAGGATATGTTTAAAAGTGTACATACATGATGTTTATAGACTTGGTTAAGTCATTTCAATGTGTAATAATGAATGAATAAGGGCACTATGTGTGTGAATGATTTGAGGCATTGTGTGTGCAAATTCCTTTAACCGAGCACTATGTGGGTGAGATCGATAATTGAGGCACTGTGTGTGCGAATTTCTTTAACCGAGTACTATGAGTGCAAGATCGATCAGTGGGCACTAAGTGTGTGAAATGGAATTCATGTAAGACCTCGTCTGGGACGAAGGCATTGATTTGAGATAGTGTGTAAGACCATGTCTAGGACATAGCATCGGCTCGATATGTGATAACATGTAAGACCATGTCTAGGATATGGCATTGTACGAGCTATATGTGATTATCAAGTATCTGTAAAGATTCCGAATGGTTCAACGAGCATATTTAAGACGATAATTAAAGTAAGATCAGAATAAGTGATACAGGTATGTACAGAACTTATGTGAGAAACAAATGAAAGTAAAATTGTGAATTCATATTATATTATGTATAGATATGTTTCATATCAAAATGTGCTTATTTGACTATAATGCAGTATGTACTGAATGTTGTGTGAGATATAAATTATAGTTGCTTTTACTAAATATACATATGGTAATTATCTAAATAGACCATAATTGGGATTATGACAAAAGAAATAATGACCGCGACAGGACCTTGGCAATGTGTATGTAAGACCATGGTTGGACTATGGCTTTAAGTAAACGACATACCTAGTCAAGTACGACATTCTTTAAATTGACAAATGTTAGGAAGTAGAATTGAATTTAGATGTTGAATTTTAATTAGATACTGATATTCGGTATTTGAGTTTGAATTGGGGATTGATAGATCTAAATTGACGATTGATTATTGTTTCGGCTGTGATTTTGTTATAAGTGGATATGTGGAAAAAAATGGTGGATATGATGTTAAGGAATAGATTATGTTATATGTACACTTAAGTGCTTAGTTGAAAATGTGTTATGGATTTAGTCTATGAGACTCTCAGTATACGAAGTTATATGTGCTATTACTGAATGGACAATATTTTTGCTAATCATGTTCAAGAAATTGTTCCGATTAAGTTTCGACATTTGAAAGTCTGTAAGAATTTTTGATGAATGCTGATAATTTTGAATATACGGGTTATGTGCTAGAATAAATCTCATGCCAGTGTGTTATATTAGGCTTTATGCCTATTCGACTGGATACGGGTAACGTTAACTATGATTGAATGTGCTTAATGAACTAAATGTTTAGATACGTGGAAGTTGATTTTCTTTGGAAATAAGTTAAATTGAATATTGAGATGTGATAAAGTTATAAAGGATATTCATTGGGATGTTGAGAATATGTGTACTTTCGGCCATATTACAGCTCATACATGAATGGAAATGTGGGTTATGAATATGTGAGTTGATGTTATGTATTATAAATGTTAATATGTGATTTATATGTGTTTGAAATGCGAGTATAAATTCAATGAAGTGATTTTTTTGATCGATGTGAAATCCGTAATGAATTACAATTGTTATTGATGAGCTAATGTTTATATGGACATAATTTAATGAGAGAACGATATCCTAACCTAGTCGCTAGTAAGATTTTCAGGGACGAAAATCCCTAAGGAGGGGAGAGTTGTGATATCCCTAATTTAACCCTAGTCGGAAAGTGGTTTCGGGACCACGAAACCGAGTCACAAAAATATTTAAATACCTTATTCCATGCCAAATATATGTGAAAATGCATGTGTAAATTTTTAATTCTTTGATTTAGTTAATTTGAATGTGAATTGAAATAAAAAGGACTCATGTGAAAGGATTTAAATATATGTGGCTAATTTTAAGAGATTAATAAAAGAATGAAGTAAAATAAATGGAGTTGCATGTCAAATATCCATTTTCTAAGGTTAGTGGCCGGCCATGCTTTGAATGGAATTATTGTTTTTTTTGTATTTTAATTGTAAAATAAAGCTTAGTGGAATGTTATTATAATGGTGAATTAAATAATAAAAGAATTTGGTGAAAAGAACAAGGTAGCTCTTTTGTGTTCTTTTTAGCCAAAAATCAAATAAGAGAGGGGAGAAAAGTCTAAAACCATTCGGCACTTTGATATTCTTCATGAGCTCAAGAACTCAAGGAAACAAAGTCGGATCGTGGAAAAAGGGAAATTGGTCGAATAGTCGGAATTGACGTACATTAGCGATCGAGGTAAGTTTTAAGTATTAAAGCCTATAATGTGATTGAGTATGATAAGTTAAGCACATATTAAAAGAATCATAACTCTATTGTAAATTTTATGCATATAGCCTAATGGCTATTATGAAGTATAGGTAAGTTATTGATATGATATGTTGCCAAATGGATATGATATTATGAAGTGCTAAAAGGATATGTCAGAAGAGTAAATTTGTGGTAAACCTGCTTAGGACAGCAGCAGTAACATGAATTTAGAAAATCAGTATAAATTGTTGGAGTTGAATTAGAGGCTGAATAAATTATGAAATTAAATCTTAACGAGTCTAGTTTCTTAGAAAAGAAACCGTGTAAGAAAATGAATTTCCGATAATGAGATATTTAAAGTTGTGTGAGACAGTGCAGAATGACACTGTAATCCTCTGTTCTGTCTTTAGAAAATCATTATAAATTGTAAAAAAATTTTTAAAAGACAAAATATATATTCTAGATGCCTTAGTGAGTCTAGTTTCAAATGAAATAAACAAGAACATATTTTGAATTTTGTACAATTAGAAATTTTATTTGTAGTGAAGAGTGGTCAGAATAGTCAAACAGTGAAATAGGGGAAACTTTAAGAAAAATCTGGTATTGATTGGACAAACCAAAATTCTGAAAATTTTATGGATAAAATATATATGAGTCTATTTTCAGGGAAAATTAACGGTACTTCATTTGGAGTTTCGTAGCTCCATTTACGAATAATTTAATGACTGTTGCTCAGGAAAAACAGCTTGTGCTGAATTTGTGATTATGTTGTAAACCTTAATAAAACTATTTAAGTTGCTTATAAGCTATCGATTAAATATTGGTAATCAAAATACCAAATCCGTATTAAAGTGAAGCTATAAGCCGTAAATGACTAGTATACCTAGTCAATTTTGTTATGATGAAATTGATGTACAAGATATGTATATGTGATAAGGCCTAATGGCCGATGTGATGAATGTGAAAGTGTATATATGTGATAAGGCCTAATGGCCGACGTGATGAATGTGAAAGTGTATATATGTGATAAGGCCGAATGGCAAATGTGATGAATGTGAAAGTGTATATATGTGATAAGGCCTAATGGCCGATGTGATGAATGGGAAAGTGTATATATGTGATAAGTCCCGAAGGACATTTGTGCCAGTACTATATCCGGGTTAAGATCCCGCAGGCTTTATGCGAGAATATTATTCTGAATTAATGTCCGTAGGCTTCGTGCTCATGCTATATCCGGATTTTAAAGACCCGAAGATTCAAGTAAGACTTTGATATTGAGTATCCGCAGTAAGTTACCATCAAATAAGTATTATGTATTTAAAGATGTTCAGGTACGTATTACTTACTCGTCGGTGGATTGATTTCAAAGTGAATTATTAGTATCAAGAAGGTATGTAAATGTGATTAATATTATAACTCCAAATATGAGAATGATCTAATTGGTAATGGTATGCTTGTATAATGAAGTATGGGATGAAATATTCTTATGTATTAGTGCATATTCTGCCCAAAAGCCTTATGATTTGAGTACGGGTTGGGTTCAGCTAGATATGCCAGTACAAGGTAAGGATTATATTCTGTAAACTTACGTATATGTAATAAGGAATATGTTTGGTTCTTTAGGTGCCTACAGTAATTTAATACTTGTCATGTTGAAATACTTGAAAATATGGATGTGATTATGAACAAGTGGAAAGGATTATTGAAAGTTGTAAATTGGTGAAGAATGTGCTTTGGAAATATTCGACCATCTAGGTCACTATTGTACGAAAGTATATATATGTGATAGTTAAGTGATGCGTTTATTGATATTATAGTTCGAGATGAAGCTCTAGATTAACTTCATCGAACAGTTGAAATGAATGACCAAAGATATTGAATGAAAACACTTTGCGACTTAAAGCTCAAGGCTAAAGAAAGGCAAATTAAATTATGTGAAATTTTGGCTAGGTATATTGGGTCAAATGAGATTTACCTAGATTAAGTATATGTGAAAAACGTCATTGATTCAACAAAATTATTGTTTTGCTTAAAACTTACTAAGCTTACGAAAGCTTACTCTGTTCGTTCATGTTTTTGGTCTGTAGGTTGTGGATTCTGACTACTAGCTCGGGGATCGTCAGCACTTCATCACACTATCTATCATTACGGTAGCCATGAGATTGGATTATCTTATGGCATGTATAGAATAGACTAGTAGCGAAAGAATAATTTGGTTATTGTATATAAGCCATGCGAAAATGGCATCTTTGAATGTTTACTTATAGAAGTTTACATTTTATCCCTGGCTGTGTTTAGTGTTTATCCAAATGGATGATCTAAAAAAAAAAGAAAAAAAAATTTTTACCGTTCTATCATGAGTTACAAGTCCGGTAATGCCCCTTACTTATTCCGGCGATGGTTACGGGATAGGGGTGTTACAAGTTGTTAATTCTTCAATTACAAGTTATGCTAGTGCTAGGGACAGTAATCCTGTTGAGGGAAATGTAGAGTATTATGGACTTCTTACTGACATTATTGAGTTGGATTACTATGGCAAACGGAAGGTTGTTTTATTTCGATATGACGGGGTTGATGTTAATACTGCTCGCGAAATTAAAAAAGATCAATTTGGTTTTACAATGGTGAACTTCTCTCGATTAATTCACATTGGACAACAATTGATAGATGAGTCGTAAGTATTTTCTTCTCAAGTCAAACAAGTTTTTTTCTCGAAAGATCCAACTGATGAGGGTTGGTACGTTGTACTCCGTAACACCCCTAAAGACTTGTTTAACATGGGCATGGGAGTAGAGATGACATCAACGAAAGATTAGAAACTGTCTTTTCCAGAAAAAAAACTTAAATGAAACTATCCTTAGTACTAGTACGCAATTTCAATGGGTTCTCCAAGATGTGGATAAAGATATTTACGAATCACGATGTAGTAGATTTAACGGTTTTTTAATTATATGTAATATTATCATTTAAATCTTAATCTTGTTAAATTCTTCAACTATTTTATATGTACTATTATTGTTGTAATTAGTTACTAATATTTCAACTATTTTATGTGTATTGCAGATAAAATGCCTAGAAAAAAATTGTGAGATCTAAGTATGATTCAAAATCCTCTAAATTTGAAAGAAACAAATAGTGAACAACAAACTGCTATTGGATCTTTGAATGTTCCGAATACAGCTGATGAACATGCAGAAATTCAAAGTAATGTTAACTTTAATTTACCTGCATGTTGACTTTTATTATTGATTTTTGTTTCAAATTCTTATATTATCATATACCATTTTTTTAGCTGAAAGTAGTAGGAGGTGCAAAACTTGAAGACGTACGCTATTAAAAGATTTATACGAGTTAAATTATGTCGAGCGTGTCAAAGTAGTTAGAAACAGTCATGGTTAGCCTATTGGATCAGAAGCTCGACTTTTAGCTAGATACTTAGGCATTATAACATGAAATGCCAATCTGTTGCCTACCAACTACGAGTCATGGCATGATATGCCTAATAGTAACAAAAATCAAGGTCTCGATAATATTAAGGTAATAACGTGAATGTAATTTATAATACTTTGGTTTAAGTTTCATTTATATTTACTTTCTAAACTTGTGTTATTTGTAGGAGAGATTTGCTTTAGAGGTCTCGGATAATTATGTGAAGAAGGCATTAGGAAAAAAATGGAGAGACCATAAAAGTGCTTTAAAGAAGTAATATTTTAAGAAAAATATAAACCTAAAGAGAAATTGTAAAATGTCCCACTAGGAATGCTGAGGTACCAATGCGAAGATGTAGTTAGATTTTGGAATTCAAAGAAAGGAGAGGTATTACGTACTTCCAAACTCTTATAATTATTTTGATTTATAGTATCTACTATATACGTAATAATAATTTCATAATGTAGGACGGTGAGCGAGTTGGAACTACAAGTAGGCAATATAACATCCCATTTTCAGAGAAATCGAAACAGTGGTTTCGGGACCACAAATTCGATCCAAAAATAAGGTTTAATTTTATTTTATTATATGGTCCGTATTATAATAGGCATGTTGTGTGAAAATTTTGATATGAAAATTTCATCGATTAAGTGTTTAATTTCGAGAAGGACTAAATCACATAAAATGCAAAAGTTGAATTCTAGTAGCTATAAGGATTAAATAGCTATGGAATTCAAATCTAGAGGTCCTTATATGGTAATTGGACCATTAAAGAAAAGTATGTAGATTCTTGGTGACTCATCCATGGAAACATAGAAAAAGGGCAAGGACTAAATTAGAAATTTCAAAATACTTAATTAATTAAAAGATGAAAAGAAAATATCATCCTATTTTCTCATCATCTTCAACCTAAAAACACATGGAAACCCTAGGAGAGAGAGGAAACTTTCAAGGCTTAATTGGGTAAGTTTTCTTGTCCCGTTTTTAGTAATGTTGATATTTTTGAAATTGGGATAGTCTAATCTATCTAATTAAGGGATTAATTTGAAAATTTATCCAAGTATGGAAAATGGGTCAAGGATGTATATGCTAAAAATTAGAAATTTATGGTAGAAAATGAAAGGTTGTTGATAGATAAACAACTTTTACAAAGTGAATTTTTATAGAAACATGATTTACGAACTAAAATATAAACTTGTGAAATTGAAGAAAAATTCTGAATTTTTATGAATACAAGTCCTGTAAAATTTGTAATGGGATTTTGGTTAGGCTTGGAATAGAGAGTAAATTGCACAAGTTTCATTTTCCGAGCCTAGGGACGAAATCAAAATTTATGGAAAAGTTAGAGGCAAAATAGTAAATTTACCTAGGACATAAATTGAGTCCATTTAAAAATAAAATGTGTGAAATTGATGATTAAATTCATTTATATAGATCCGGACCACACTAATTCAAGGTTAGATCGAGGAAAAGAAAAGGTTTCAGATTAGTAGATTTCTAACGCGAACAAGTATCAAGGTAAGTTCGTGTAACTTAATCGACCATGTAAATATGTTTAATTGAATGTTGTGTTGTATGAAATGTGCTTTATATTGATGTACATTACTTGAATGCTATAATGAGAAATTTAATACATGCTTGATATTGTGAGAAAGGATTAAGTCCCGATTGAATATTGAATTTCGATGAATATATGCGCTTTCCCGAAACGAATAAGTTCCTGCATTTGTTGCGGATGGGATATAGCTTGGACGGGTAATCCTATTGACCTTATTATAGAAAGGATTTAGATCAAATGAGTAATCCTGATATAATACCTCTCGAGTATACGTTATGGTTAGGGTTTAGCCTAGACTGGTAATCCTAATTGAGCTCTTTTGAGCTTACGTTATATAAAGGATTTAGCTTGAACTGGTAATCCTATTATACAATATATGGCTCGAGAGAGTGTTCCTTAATTAGGTGTCCTAATGGGTACCTTTGAATAAGAATTGACAGATTATGGAACCGTACACCTCGAGTGTACTACATGAGCATCCATCCGAATTTCAATAATTCAATAGATTTAAAACTCTTGACATGACATGAGAATGAAGAGATGAAATGATAAGGTCGTGAAAGAGTATTGCATGATGAGCTCATCTATCCTTACTTGATGTATATGTAAACCTTATGACTAACATGTTTGATTGAATGTATGCGTTTAGTAAATTTAGCCAAATGGATGGAAAACATGATATTATATGCTTAAATTTAATAAACGGGATTGGTAAGTTTAGTTTCTATTATACAAACTTACTAAACATGTAATGCTTACTCCATTTTATTTTCCCCTGTTTTATAGTTCTCGGAAGCTCGCGAAGGTTGGAGATTATTGGAGGATCGTCACACTATCAACTAGTCATTTTGGGTATACTTAGCAAAATCATTTTGGTATAATGACATGTATAGGACAACTTGGCCATTAATGACAAGAAAATGATGTTTTGTAACCTAGCCATTGGAATGGATAGTAATGGCTTATTTTGATATGATTAAGTAGGTTATTATGATATATTCATATGTGATATGTTAAGTATATGTGATCAAATGATGTTAATGTCTAGGCTAATCCAAGGTAAGTTTATAATCACATATGCATGTAATGGTATGCCACGATGAATGATGGAATTGTTTAATTTGAATGCTTGGATTGGTTAGTATTGGAGGTGTGTTTCAGGTGTAGGTCTTGGGTGAAATTTTAGGTGAGAAATGAAGCTAGAAATGGTTTCATTTTGTCCACACGGGTAGACACATGGGCGTGTATCTAGACCGTGTGTGACACACGGCCTGGTAACATGGGCATGTGGTTAGGCCGTGTGTCCCCTGCACCTTAATTTTGAGAAACAGAATGTAACATCTCGATTTTGGGCTTACTCGGAACAATAGTTTTGGGACCACAAATTCGATGAGAAATTTTCATTTTTATTATATTTTTATGGTCTACGATTTCATGACATGATTTTGTGAAAATTTTGTTCGAAAATTTCGACGTTTGGGCACTCAATTTAGTAAAAAGGACTAAATTGTAAAAAGTGCAAAAGTTGAGTTTTATATGTTAGAGGTGTCTAATTTTCATGAAATTTTAAATAGGAGGTCCTTAAATGATAATTAAACCGTTTTATAACTTGTTGGACAAAAATGGCCTTGTTTGGGTAAAATTTCAAAGAATAGTAAAAAGTGCATTTTGGTCATTTAAAGGTAAAATGAATTAAAAGACAAATTTTAAACCCCAAATGTGTCCCTTTCTTCTTGCTACAACAGAATGTACCAAAAGCAGCCATGGTTAGGGTTTGGCCAAGCTTCCAAGCTTAATAGTAAGTGATTACGAGCTCCGTTTTTAATGTTCTTTGTATTTTTGAAATCCTGGTAACATGATTTGCTCATTTCTACCATTATTTTGAGTTAAAATTTAAGTTTAAAAATTTACCCATGATTTATATGAATGTATTTTGATGTTTAATGGTACAATATGAAGCTTGAAATTGTGTTAAACAACTTTTGCTAAGCAATTTTACGTGAAAACGAGTAAAACGACATAATCGGTAAAAATACCTAATGTTCATAAGTACATGTTAGAGTGAGAATTTGATGTTGCCATAGAAGGTAAAAATAATTAGCGTGTCATAAAACATAAGAAAATAGGAAGAAGTTTAATTTCTGAACCTTGGTGCAAAAGTGCAAATATGCAAAAGTTTAGGGGTCAAAATGAAAATTTTTAAAAATATTATTTTTAGACCCATATGAATAGTGTGACTAATTAGTAGGCTAAATGTGATATTATAGATCAAGGAAATCGAGATTTGGGATTAAATCGGGAAAATATAAGGTTATGGACTAGAATGGTAAATTACCATTTCTGGATCCGAGCTAAGTTTGCACGTAAATAATTTATCAATTCTTTTTATTTTATTATATTTTTTTATCTTATGAAATATGGCTTCCTATAGAATGATTATTTGTTGTAAATTGCAAATTGAAAAAGGACTATGAATAAATTGTAACATGTTGGAAAGTGAGGAATTTCCCGGTTGAGCCTTCGAAATAGAAATGATATGAATGATCTATTGTGAGGTCACGTGTGTAGTACTAAGTACAGGCTACTACCTGTACCAGATTATTTGTCGCATGTGTAGTACTAAGTGCAGGCTACTATGCGTACCCGATAACTTCGATCACGTGTGTAGCACTAAGTGCAAGCTTCTACGTGTATCAGATGGTTAGGTCACGTGTGTAGTACTAAGTGCAGGCTACTACGTGTACCGGATAATTGGTCGCATGTGTAGTACTAAGTGCAGGCTACTATGCGTACCAGATAGCTTTGGCTACAAGTGTGAAAATATGTGTAGGCAACTGAGTATAAGTTATTATTCTGAAGAGTTTAACGGGAAAATCGATTAAGTAAAAATACATGTGAACATGATTATATGATGAATAAGTTCAAGTACATATTTAAGAAAATTTTGAGCAATATGCTCGATATTTGAGTGAACTTTGATAAGACAAAATGGATTAAGTGAAATTATGTATGAGTGAATTTTAGTAGTAAAACAGTGTTGGACAACAGCAGTTGTGTGACTTTGAAAATTCACCAAATATTTTGTAGGTTGAATTAAATTTCAAATAAATTATGGAATTAAAGCTTAATGAGTCTATTTTTATATAAAAGAAATAGAGGGAGCAAAAGAGTTATATATTATGTGATATTATAATTTTTGTGAGACAGTGTCAGAATAAATTCAAGATCCCCTGTTCTAACTTGGAAAAATTTTTAAAAATTGTAGAAAACTAATTATGGGCTATAATTTGTACTTAGAATCATTAATGAGTCCAATTTCAGTAGAAAGAGATGAGAACATTATCTGAGTCTCGTACTATGAGATAAATAAATTTTAGTGAAGAAAGGTTGAAGCTGTCCAACAGCGAAACAAGGGAGACTTTGAATAATAAACTGTACGTATTGGATGCACCAAAAATTCTGAAAATTTTATGGTGGAAATATCTATGAGTATATTTTCTGGAAAAATGTACGAATTTTAATTTTGAGTTTATACTCCAGATATAAATGATTTAGTGATTGTAACTCAAGAAAGCAACTTAACTAGAACATGTGTAAATGTCAATTGGGTTAGTTTTACTATGAAAAGCATGTTAGTAAATTACTTATTATTTTCATGTGAGCTTACTAATCGTAAAGCTTACCCCCTCTTTTCCATTTCTTTTAGTATTGTCAGGTTAGCTCAGGGTTGGGGATCGTCGGAGGCAGCATCACACTATCAAGTTAACACCTTGAGAGTATAAACACATATGCTAGAATTATCAAGTGAGTGGCATGTATAGGGACCTAGTTTTATAACATTTGTGTTATAGGCTTCAAAGGCCTATATAACGGATGATATGCATGCGTTTAAGATGTTTTAATTTTGGATAAAAATTTTGTGGCCCGATTTTGCATGTTGTAAATGTTTAAGTCCGGTAACGCTTCAAACCCTGTCTCGGCGTTGGATACGGGTGATGGGTGTTACACAGAATGCTTAGAATTGAGCACACGGGCAGGGACACAGGCGTGTGTCTCAGCTATTTGTGCCATACAGCCTAGAACACGGGCGTGTGTCTTGGCCGTGTGAAACCTACAACTAATTTCGAATTAAATTAATTAACCACATGACCTAGCACACAGGCGTGTGGCATGGCCGTGTGCACAAGTTAGAGAGTTACGCAGGGTCGAACAAAGCCTCTAGCACGGGTGTGTCCCAGGGTCACACGGGCGTGTCCCTTGGACCACACGGGCGTGTGAGCCTTGCATCTTGGAAAAATTTTAAAATGTCACGAAAAATTCTTAGAGTTCTCGATTAAGTCCCGACTCAATTCTAATGCTCGTATTGGGTCTCGAGGGCCCAATCAAGGGACATTTCGAAAGTTCTCGGCTAATGAATAGTAATTTACATAATTTTTTTGAAAAATGTTCTAAAAGTTTTAGTAATGCTCTGAAACCTTATTCTGACGACGGATACGGGTTAGGAGTGTTAGAGGCAAAACAAAAGTTCACGCACATAGCTAGTCGAAAAGTTTTGCTTGTGTAGTTGAGGACAAGGCATCCTGAATTTATTAATTATGTTAAATATTAATTACTTTCTACTAAATAATATTTTTCCTACTATATTGTAGGAACTGTCGTCTGGTCAAAAAGTTGGACGCATTCAGCTTTTTGACATTACACATAGAAAGAAAGATGGATCTCCTACTGAAGCTGCAAAAATTATGGTATATTTACTTAATAAAATTTGAATTATTTTAAATATTTATCATGTTTAATTATAATTATTTAATTCATCATTTGTAATGCAAATAATGTTAAGTTATGTTGCATTTGTTTTGATTATATATTTCGTTTCTAACTCTTTGATTGATTTATTAGGAGAAACTAAAGGATAAAAGGGCGGAGTATGAAGCGATCGCTTCAAGTGATAGTTCGTTAATCTTAACGACATTGATAACTGAATTACTACTGAAGTTTTAGGTCCTGAAAGGTATGATCGGGTTCGATTTTAAGGATCTTTTGTTAACCCAACCCAATATTTTGGATCTAGCTCACAGCAATACATGCATTTGGGGAATTAGGCTCAAGCTAAAGTTCAGAGGTTAAGAGACTAGATGGCTTAGATGCAAGTGAGCACAGTTGAGAAAATTGCTCAACTTAAATCAAAGGCAGCATCAAGAGAAGTAGAGGCTCAAAGAAAATATGAAGAACTCCAACTACAACTTAAAGTGGAGGCAGCAGCGAGGGAAGAAGAGGCAAGCAGAAAATATGACGAACTCCAGCTACAGCTTTGGAATATGATAAAGATGTTTCAGCAATCGTAGAAGTTGCAATCTTAGACGTTTGTTTCCTAATTGTGAGAATATTTTAATAATATAACTTTTGAATATAATATATTTTGTTATTTCATTTATTAATTTAGATCATATACATATTTTCTTCGTTGGATTTGAAGTATCATTTAGATTTATGTTTTTGGTTGGATTTGATGTTACAGGAAATTATGTTGACAATTCGGGTTCTATATGAATGAAAATGGGTTGGTAAAAATCTACTAAAGTTAGTGGCCTTTTTTCACAAATACTGCCAAAGAACATGAATTTTAATGGTGCTTTTACCAAAAATGTCGCTGAAGAACATGACCCTTAGCAGCGTTTGTGGGAAAAGCGACGCTAAAGGTAATGTTCTTTAGTGGTGTTTGTGGGGGAAGCACCACGAAAGGTCATGTTTTTTAATGGCATTTGTGGGGAAAGCGCCGCTAAAGGTCATGTTCTTTAGCAATGTTTGTGGGAAAAGTGCTGCTAAAGGTCATGTTCTATAGCAGCGCTTTTGTGAGAAACACTACTAAAGGTCATGTTTTATAGCGTCGTTTTCCATATAAACACTGCAAATTTTAGCGGCATTATCTATAGAGATTTTTTTTGCGATGCTTTTCAAAACGTCGCAAATTGTTTTAGCGGCGCTTGCCCAAAAAAAGGCCACTAAAGACCTGTTTTGTTGTAGTACAAATAAAAAATAATGAATGAAAATGATAAAATTATAGAAACGAGTCGCATTCACATATGAATGTTTTCTTCTCGCAAAGTACATCAATAACTTGAGAATAAATTTAAGGTTTTCTAAATTATTATTTAATTATTATAATAAAATAATTGAAATTCAAAAATGTAATCAAATTAATTAGTCATTATGAATACGTTGAATAAGAAAATTAAATTTATTTTCTCATAGATTCTTTTACGATAAAGTTGTCATGACTTTAATGGAATTAGAATTGGGTTAAATAAATGGATAATAAATTTATTAGATAAATTAATTAAAAAATAATATTTATTATGGGCAATAGAAAAACAATATTGGATTGTATTCTATTATAAAGTGTCGAGTCAAAAGTCAAAGAAGCATATATATTTGGACATAAAACATGAGAGGGCCAATTCCCCTTATATGATAAGTGAGGGGGGAAACCCTATTTACTAGGGTATGTCGCCCACCTCTCTCCTAGTTAGACTAAGAGGGTGTTTTCTATTTAAAAAATATTATTTGTTTAAGCCTTCTTTAATTAGGATTCTCTTATCTCTCCTTATAAATAAATGACACTGGTTGACCTAAAATTATAAGTGTTCATACATTGCTATTTTATTAAAAAATAATGGTAATTTATTTACTTAAGAATAAATTATATTTTTGTAACCCCCTAACCCGTCTCCGTCACTAAATTAGGGTTACGGAGCATTGCCGTACAATCTGAAACATTTAAACATCATAACATTCAATATTCTAAATATATTATATAACATTCATTCTCATACATTTTGTCAACAAAATCGAGCTCTAGGGGCCCTAGAAATAACTTGGAAGCAATTCGTGACTAACTTAAAACAAAACAGAAAGTTTAAGAAAAAGTTGCAAAAATAGGAAAAAAATAGGTCACATGGCCGTGTGGCCAGGCCTGTGACATCACCCCAAGCCGTGTAACTTTTGAACAAAGGACACATGACCGTGTCCCAGCATATATCTTCACCTGTGTAAATCACTGAGTAGAGTCTCACGGCTATGTCACAGCCCATGTGCTAGGCCATGTAACTCTCTAAGTTGCTCCACACGCTCATGTGTTTGGCCATGCGCTAGGCCGTGTAACTCAATAACTTGAATCCTAAGAAATTCTCAGATGATACACGATCGTGTCACTAGGCCATGTGACAGCCCGTGTCTCAAGCCGTGTGAACTAAAATTTACCAAAAATCAAGCCATTTCACAATCAATTTACACCTAACAAATCTAACCATTCAAGCATACATCCAATGAACTTAAACATCATCCACAACCATATAAACATACCATTTTAGACACCCTAAATCAACTAACCAATGTGCCATTCAAAGACTCCAAAATTATGTCAACACATCAACTGTCAAAACATGTGAATATTGCCTCATTTCATGCATGATAACCTAGTTCAAATATGTAACAAAATATACCACAAAAAATCATTTTCAAACCACTATAATTACACCAACAATAACCTTATTTGCAAGTATATAAAAAAAACCAAGTGACATAATTTGGTGAAATATCAAAGTTTACCAAACTAACATATTTATCTATATATAAATGCCACTACCTTAGGAGATACAAAAACTACCAACTTAGATGGATAGTGTGAGCCGGTTGAATGATCCTTCCAAACTGTCAGCAACGTTTCTCTACAAAACAATCCATAAGAACCGGTAAGCTTTTAAAGCTTAATAAGGACATAGTATAACATTTAATCTAAATACAATTAAATACAATTAATATACTATCTGATTCAAAGTTACCAGAGTATAAACAGAGGCCCGAAAGTGCATTTAGGGTGCTAAAGTACAAACAGGGGCATGTATGTGCAATCATGGGTACCGAAGTACAAACAGGGGCATGTATGTGCAATCAAGGGTACTGAAGTACAAATAGGGGCCCATATGTGCAATTAGGGGTACCGAAGTACAAATAGGGACATGTATGTGTAATTATACAATAATTTTCTATAAGCATATTAATGAAAGAGTCATAATATAATAACACAAGTAGAAATTCATTTTCATATTGAAATACCATGAACTTACCTACTATTCGATTCCGATCAACACGCAGGGACTAATCTACTATTTTCCCTTTTCCTTAGTTATTGTCTTTTTGATCCAGGTTTTGATCTATCTAATAATTAAATACACTATATTAATCTCATACATATTTCACATTCCATTCAATGTATATGACCCTTAACTTTTTATTAATTACACATTTCCTTAAACTTTTACGACTTTTACAATTTAGTCTTCTAACCCGATATTCATCAAATTGACCATTTTCTAAGAACCAAATTACAGTCAAATATTTGAAGCTCTTTAACAGTCCCTATTATACCTCAAATTCATTATCAAACCTTGAAATTTTGAAATTTTAACAATTTAATCCTTAAATCAAAATCTAACAAAAATCACTTCACAAAAGAACCAAATATCACAATTAAAGCTTCAAACACATAGTTAGCATAAAAAGCATTCAAGATTCATCAATGGTAACGTATAAAATTTTTAACAGATTCGAAAATGGAGGTATGGGCTAGCTAGACCTAATTGCAACGATCTCAAAAACATAAAAATTACGAGAAAAGGGGTCAATTTCCATACCATGCAAGGCAAAGACTGATCGAAACTCTCCTAGGTCTCCAATGGTGTTTTTCGACACAAGGTTGAAGAAAAATGAAAAAGAAATTTCATCTTTCAGATTTGTTTTTTTTACTTAACTTGGCCTTATTTACAACTTTACCATTAATGAAACATTAATTTTATAATTTTTTTCATTCTTAATGTCGTCCAAACTTAATAACTATGGCTAATTGCTACATAGGTTTTAACAGCCCGATTTTCAGTGGTGACGGAACAGTTGTTTTGGGGCCAAAAATTTCCATTGTATCTACTTATAAATATTATTTTTAGAATATTTATAGATTCATTTGAGTCGTATTAAAATTTGGTTGGGAAATTTTAACGTTTTGGTAGTTAATTAAGGAAAAATGACTAAATTGAAAAAGGTTCAAAACTTGTTAATTAATGCAATTAGGTGATTTAATAGCTTAAATATCACAAGAGGAAGGACCTAGTTGGCAAATAAACCTTACTCATTAATGTTGGATGACATTAGTGTTGAAAATGATAAAATAAAATGTTTTAATGGCAAACTTTTAATTTAAATGAAATTAAAACAAAATTAAGTAAAGAATCAGTCTTCTTCTTCTTTTTTTATTCTTCTATAGAGAAAATTCAAAATTACTTAAGCTTGGAGAATCGGCCAAACATAGTGTCTTGCATGTAAGTGAAATTCTTGCCTGTTTCTTTTAATTTTTATGTTTTTGATATCGTTGCAACTAGGTCTAGCTAGCTCGTGCCTTTTTTTTTATTTTGTTAAAAGGTTTTGAAGTTGCAATCGGTGAAATTTGAATTTTTATGATGACTGCCATATATTTGGATCTTTGATTATTTTTTGATGATTTTGTAAAGTAATTTTTGTTAGATCTTGATTTTAGGATAAATTGTAAAAATGTCAAAATTTTAGAGTTTGATATTGAATTTAATGTTCATTAGGGATTGTTTAAGGGCCTACTATATTTAGATGGGATATTTAATAGAGAAAATGGTTAATTTGATGAATTTTAGGTTAAAGGACTAAATTTAAAAAATTGTAAAAGTTTAGGGTAATTATGTAAATTTAAAAAATAAAAGGGTATTAATTGTAAAATGAATTGAAATATGAAATGTAAACTGATAATTGAGAAGTTTTATATTTTAGATCAAGATCCCATAAATATTCATAGAAAAGGAAAAATTACAGAATAGTCCCTAAATTTTTGTAGCTACTACAATTTAGTCTAGGTAAGTTCATACGGTTTAGAATTTAACATTTATATGAATTGTTGAATAGTGTTGCACGGTAAAATATATATATATATCCATTTGTTGATAGTGAATGATTATTTGAGATAAGTTATTGAATTTGATGTTTGAATTGGATTGAATGCAGGATAGAGTATGGTCGTGATATGGTGTGTTGTGGGGAATTGGAGTGGAGATGGTTTGTGGGATGTATGTAACAGCCCGTTTTTAGGATTAATCAGAACAGTGGTTTTGGGACCACAATACGAACTCAAAATATTTATTTTATTATTTTATTAAGGTTTACAGTATGATAGAATGTTCGTGTGAAAATTTCGTAAAGAAAGGACTAAATCGCGTAAAGTGTAAAAGTTGAATTCTATAAGTGAAATGAATCAATTAGCTAAAGAAATGAAATGATGGGTACTTGCATGGTAAATATATCATTTTCATAATGAGTGGACAACTTTGGACATGTATAAGGTGGATTTTTAATGTTAGTTAAAGGTTAGTTTAGTAAAATGGTTATTAAAGTTATAATAGATAAATGAAATAAAACTTTATTTCTATAGTCTTTAGTGTTTCTTATCCATCGAAAATAAGAAGAATAAATAACCATTGTTATACCTTCCACTCAGCCAAGTTAAGGTAGCTCATCAAGATTGAGGAAAATGAGATTCGGATCTAGAAAGGGGAAAACAAAGTATAGGATTAGTCGACCTAATTCGTCGTTACAGTGGACGAGGTAAGTTCGTATGCTAATAAACGTATTTAAGTTGTGTTATAAATGCTTATTTATTATTGAATTGAATTGAATTATATACGTTTATCTGTCATTGAACTATCATGAATGTCAAATGAGCAACTATGAGCAAGAATCGACAGAGTTACGACCTCCGGAAGTCCTGTATAAACCTTAGGAATAGCATAGGATATTAATGTCATGACATTAGGATTACCGAGATGTGATTACATGTAAGACCATGTTTGGGAAATTGGCATTTTATTGTGATTACGTGTAAGACCATGTCTGGGATATTAGCATCGTTATTCGATTTCATGTAAGACCCTGTCTGGGATAGTGGCATAGATATGTGATAACATGTAAGACCATATTTGGGATATGGCATTGTACGAGCTTTATGTGATTCCGAGTATCCTTAACGTTTTCAAACAGTTCAACGGGCATAGTCAAGACGAGAAGGAAAGTACAATTGAATTAAGTGATACAGGTTCGTACAGAACTTATATGAGAACCAAATGAAGGTAATATGGTAAGTTCTTATTGTATCAAGTATATGAAATGAGATAGACAATGTGTTTATTTGGCTATAATAAGGTATGAAGTAAATGATATGTGAGATATGGGTTATAGTTGTTTTAACTAAATATACATATAGCACATAGTGTGTGAAACACCATTAATTGATAACATTTCACATAATTCACTTGGCTAAGAAAAGGTGATGAGTATGGAATTGAGTGAAGTTTATATATAATTGCTTGTGCATATGAAAATATGAATGAATTGATAAGAAGTATTCAAACCATACGTGTTTTGAATGAATAAACTCATGAAAATCTTGATAATCTATGATGAATAAACTCATGAAAATCTTGATAATCTATGTGCATGAATTTGAGATTGAATGGTGAAATCATATGAATTATATCATGTTTTGAGTAATTTTTTAAAATGCGGTTATTTAATAGTATGCGTTTATCACTATAATAGCTTACTAAGCTTTATAGCTTACTTTGTGTTATTTTTCTATGTTTTATAGTGATTCAGATGTTCGCTCAGGTTGGAAGTCGGCGGAGATTGCATCACACTATTTGGTGTTTTATTTCGGTATTTATACATTTGTGACTTGGTTATATGGCATGTATAGGCTTGAGTCTTTTTGATAAAGGTTTTGGTGATGTATTTGGCCATTTTATATGACTTATGTTGGATGTGTAATTTGCCTTGTGTAATGGCATAATTTGGTATGGTTGGTGATGGCTCAAAATGATCATTTGGTCAATTGGTATATGACAGGTATTTAGTTATGAAAAGCATGAATTTGGAGTTAATAAATGAGTGGCTAATAGATGATTTATGAGTCAAGATTTGTGCGTAATTGATGGTAGTAAAAATATATATTGAAATAGGTTGTATTGATAAGTATAATAGGTTGTATTGATAAGTATGATATGTACTTTGGTATATGATTGAATAGGTGAATAATGAGGAATGAATCATGCTAGTTGGTATGCATTTGAATGTACAAATGGTATTGATTTGAGTATATGAATGCTTGATTTTTGAAATGACTTATAATGTGTATTGAAATGGATATTTTGGCTGCCTATAAATGTATTTGAAATGGTACCATTTTGATTACTAGGTGTGCATGAAAAAATGGTGGCACATTGGCTTTGAAATTAGCCTATTTTTGTCCACATGGGCAGAGACACGGGCGTGTGTCTCAGCCGTGTGTGATACATAGTCTTGTTACATAGCCATGAGTCCCCTAAGTAGCCCTTCGAATTAAGTCAGTATACCTTACAGGTTTGGCACGGCCTAGACACACGGACGTGTCTACTGATCGTGTGTGACTTATGGGCTGGCACATGGGCGTGTGGCCGGCCATGTGACCCAAGTCAGTAACCACTCTAGATTTCCCAAGGCCATGGCATATGAGCATGTCTTCGGCCGTGTGGTGCAAGTTAGTATGTATGCCTTGTTTTCACACGGTCTGAGACATGGGTGGGTCTGGTGGCCGTGTGAGGCACACGTCCGTGTGTCTGCCTGTGTGGACAAAAATAAGGCTATTTACCAACCCTTTTTGCCACCCTTACTTGCACCAACCTACACAATATCAACCAAAACCAATCCAAGCATAACACATATAACCAAACCAACCACAAGCATGAGAAATTTGCATCAAATTCATTTAATAATAATCAATATTAGCCAATATTAATGGCCTATAAAAAATGATTATCACATCTATCATATTTGCCAACCCTTGTGGCTAAAATAACAAGACACTAAACAAAAGATTCACGCCCCTATACATGCCAAAATCAAAAGTTAAACTAGCTATACTGAAGCTTCAGGTGATAGTGTGATCGATGCCTCCGACGTCCCTTGATCCCTAATACTAGCTTGGTGGCACTATAAGAAAATGGAAAGGAGAGGGAGTAAGCATAAAGCTTAGTAAGTTGCATATAAATAAGTAACTACTTTAACCATGCATATTATAAATCCACACAACATTCTTGAGTGAACATGGTTAAATATCACTACATGCTTATATATATCACAAGTATAAACCAAAGATTTCAATATCATCCCAAGATCATTTTCATAGCTAGAACTTACACATGTCATTCTTACTATCAAGGCAACATAACTAGACTCATATCTTATGAGTTTCGAATAAGAATCTATACCACTCACAACATGATTATATCATTCCATATCATTGTCATAAGCTTTTAAAATAAGCCATGAAACCATTGTTATACTAAAGGATATCTCACAAGTTTTACACAAGAGGGTGAATTGCCGATGCCATGTTCCAAACATGGTCTTACATTGGCTCACATGCAGAGGCCGATGCCATGTCCCAGACATGGTCTTACACTAGCTCTCGTCTCATTGTTGATGCCATGTACCAAACATGGTCTTACACTAGCTCTCATGATGTGGCCGATGCCATGTCCTAGACCTGGTCTTACACTAGCGCGCATATCAACGCCGATGCCATATTCCAAACATGGTCTTACACTGGCTCTCATATCCTGGCCGATACCATGTCCCAGACATGGTCTTACACTGGTACACATATCACCCAAATGTCATGGCATGGATATCCAATCTATTACTAGGTTCAACCGGGAATTTATCACATTAATTTCATCATGCCTTATTCATAATCATATTCAACCATATTATGCAAAATAAATCATTCAACACAGAATAACGATAAAGTTACCTTACTTACGTACAACTTACCTCGGTATACAAAAAGTGGGCGACTAGTTAGATTTAGTCTACTAGCTTGGCCTTTCCCCTGTTTAGGTCCGAATTCATATTTCTTGATCTAAAATTATAAAAATTCACTAATTTAATCATCATATTAATTAATGCATTTCATAATTCATATTTTGGCAAAATGACCATTTTGCCCCTAGACTTTCACAAAATTACTATTTTACGCCTACGCTCGTAAATCGATTTTTATCAAATTTTCTCACTAACCAAGCCTATCCAAATTCTTTTTATACTAGAAGTAGCCCATAATTCCAATTATTTCACACATTTACCCCATAATTTATAACTTATGCAAAATGGTCCTTAATTAGGGTTTTCATGAAAACTACTTCACAAAAGTTGTTTGTTTAACAACCATGATTCATTTTCTTCCATAAAAATTTAGCAAACTCTAGAATTTCAACTATTTTGCAAAATAGTCCCTTCATTAGCTAAATTAAACTACAAGAGTCCCAAAAGTACAAAAATTAACAAAAATAACCATCAAAATGACTTACATGTAAGGGTTTATAGTGGTGAAAATTTTCAAGCTCCCATGGGGTTTTTTTCACTTCAATTTTTAGTGGAAAAGATGGCGAAGAAAGATGACCCCTTTTGATTTTTATTTTTTATTCAATTAGCTAATGTCATCAAATACCAACCCTACTAAATTTTACTTTTTGACTCCTCTTGTCTTTATGGCTTACGACCCTATTAAAATGGGTCTATTTACCCTTTAAAGACCCCTAATTATTATTCTTTAGCTATTTAACATCATTTGTTAGAAAAACAAAACTTTTTCCCTTTATGCGATTTAGTCCTTTTTCGCAATTGAGCATACAATCGCTAAAATTATTTCACCAAAATTTTCATGCAGTCCTATAATCATGCTACAACACATAAAGTAATATTAAAAATAATTTCTCTGACCTCAGGTTAGTGGTTCTGAAACCACTGTTCCGACTAGCCCCAAAATTAGGTTGTTACAATTCTCCCCCTTAGGGATTTTCGTCCCCGAAAATCTTACTGGTGAAAAGGTTAGGGTATTGATCTCTCATAGTCTCCTCGGGTTCCCATGTGGCCTCTTCAACCCCATGTCGATGCCACGTACTTTCACGAGTGCTATACTTTTATTTCTCAAATTCCTGACCTCTTAGGCTAAGATCTTAATTGGTTCTTCGCCATAAGTTATGTCTGATCGAATCTCAACCTCTGTTGGCGAAAGAACGTGCGAAGGGTCAGAACGGTAACGGCGCAACATCAACACATAGAAAACATCATGGATCTTCTCTAACTCGGATGGCAAGGCTAGTTGATAAGCTACTGGTCCAATTCTCTCTGTCACCTCATAAGGTCCAATAAAACGTAGACTTAATTTTCCTTTCTTACCAAATCTGAGGACTTTCTTCCCTGGAGATACTTTTAAAAACACCTTATCACTGACTTGAAACTCAATTTCCTTTCGTTTTAAATCCGCATAGGATTTCTGTTTATCCGAAGCGGCCTTTAAACAATCACGAATTACCTTAACTTTCTCTTTGGTCTATTTGACTAAATTGACCCCGTGAATCTGGTCTTCTCTGAGTTCAGTCCAAAACAAGGGCATTCGACACTTACGCCCATATAAAGCCTCAAAAGGCACCATTTTCAAACTCAACTGATAGCTATTGTTGTAGGCAAACTCTACCAGTAGTAAATGCTTTTGCCAACAACCTTGGAATTCAAGAACAAAATACCACAACATGTCCTCAAGAATCTAAATTACTCTCTCCGACTGGCTGTCGGTTTGCGGATGGAAAACCATGCTAAAATTCAACTTTGTCCCCAAAGCTTCTTGTAACTTTTTCCAAAACCGTGAAGTAAATCTCAGATCCCTATCTGAAATAATTTACAAGAGCACTCTGTAAAGTTGCACAATTTTAGAAACATACAACTCGACTAGTTTATCAAGCGAGTAGTCACTACGTACTGGGATAAAATGAGCTGACTTCGTTAATCGGTCGACTACGACCCAAACTGCATCTTTCTTTCTCGGTGACAACAACAATCCTATCACAAAATCCATTGTAATTGAATCCTATTTCCACTCGGGAACCATCACAGGTTGAAGTAAACCCGAAGGTACTTGATGCTCAACTTTCACTTGCTGACAAATTAAACATTTTAATACAAACTCTGAGATGTCTCTTTTCATGCCCGACCACCAATACAATCTCTTCAAGTCATTATACATCTTAGTACTACCCGAATGGATTGACATACAACTACTATGTGCCTCGTGAAGAATTTACCCAATAAGCTCATCATCTCTAGGTACACAGACCCTATCTCGGAACATCAAACAACCATCAGTACTGAAAATTGGATTTGTCAACTGTCTCACACGGAGTCATCTTGGCTTGCAAATCTTTATCACTTTTCTAAGCCTCACAAAGTTCTTGGAGAAACATACGTATGGCTCTCAACTCTACTAGAATCGACCCATCCTTGATTACAGACAACTAAGTATTCATAGCTCTCAAGGCAAACAATGGCTTCCTACTTAATGCATCGGGACCACGTTTGCCTTTCCCGTGTGATAGTCAATTACAAACTCGTAATCTTTAATCAACTCCAGCCACCTTCGTTGCTGTAGATTCAAGTCCTTTTGAGTCATCAAATATTTTAAGCTTTTATGGACCGTGAGTACCCAACATTTCTCACCATACAAGTGGTGCTCCATATCTTCAGTGCGGACACTATGGCTACTAACTTTAAGTCGTGAGTTGGATAATTTTTCTCATATGGCTTTAGTTGTCTCAAGGAATATGCTATCACCTCGCCTTCTTGCATAAGCATGCATCCTAATCCATTCAAGGATGCATCGCTATACACTATGAATTCTTTTCCCGGTTCTAGTTACACTAACATTAGGGCTTCAATCAACATCGCCTTAAGTTTCTTAAAACTCTGTTAGCATTTTTCCGTCCACTCGAACTTGACATCCTTCTATAGTAACCTTGTTATCAGAGTAGCAATCATGGAGAATCCTTTAACGAATATTTTATAGTAACCCGCTAAGCCTAGCTTCTAATCTCCGATACATTCCTCGGCAGTTTCCACTCAACAATAGCCGCGATCTTACTCGGATCAACTCTAATCCCATCACTTGACATGATGTGTCCCAAGTATCCAACCTCTAGGAGCCAAAACTCACTTTTACTAATCTTGGCTTATAGCTGCTTATCTCGTAATGTCTTCAAAATGGTTCTTAAATGCTCTTTGTGCTCACTCTCTTCATGAGAATAAACTAATATATCATCAATAAAAACAACCATGAACTTATCCAAGTACGGCCGGAAAATACGATTCATCTAGTCAAATACGACGGGAGCATTTGTTAAGCCAAAGGGCATGACAAGGAACTCATAGTGCCTGTATTTCGTCTGAAATGCGATTTTTGGCACATCTCCTTAACCCTTAGCTCGTAATAGTCGGATCTCAAGTCTATCTTAGAAAACACCGTGGATCCCTTTAATTGATCAAACAAATCGTCGATTCTTGGCAACCGTCACCTGGTTGAGTTGTCTGTAGTCTATATGTAATCTCATCGACCATCTTTCTTTTTCACAAAAGGTACCAGAGCACCCAATGAGGAATACCTCGGTCTCGCAAAACCCTTGTCCGTTAATTCTTGTAACTGTGCTTTTAACTCCTTTAACTCCGTCAGAGCTATCCTATATGGAGCAATCGAGATAGGTGCCGTACGAGGGACTAACTCGAAACCAAACTCAACTTCCCTAGTTGGAGGTAATTCGGGCAATTCTTTCAGAAACACATCAGGGCACTCATATACCACTAGCACTGACTCAATCTTTACTCCCGACTCTCGAGTATTCAACAAAAATGCAAGATAGGACTCATACCATTTTCTCATGCATTTCTCAATAGTCATAGAAGAAATTAGTACTAGTAAACTATTCAATTCACCTGATTCAACCCGAATAATATCCTCATTTTCACATCTCAATTCAATAAATTTTATACCATAGTTTACTAACACGTTATGAAAAATTAGCCAATCCATGCCAAAAACTAGGTCAAATTCATCAAACGGTAGTAGCATGAGGTTAGCCGGAAAACAGTGGCCTCTAATCATTAAAGGATAGTTTCTACACACTTTGTCAACTATTACATGTTTTCCTAACGGGTTGGACACTTTTACCACAAATTCAGTACACTCCACTAGCATATTCATACTAGGTACCAATTTCATGCAAATATAAGATTGGGTAGACCCCGGGTCGATCAAAGCAACTACAGATATATCATAGATAGAAAAGGTACCCGTAATCATATCGGGAGACGTAACATCTTTGCGGGCGCGAATGCGTATGTCCTTGCAGGCGCTCTGCCCTCAGACCTCACAGTAGAATCACTAAACGTACCTCTGCTGCCAACCTCACTTCCAGGGTTCTTCTGTGGTCTACCCCTCAAGGGAGCATTACTCACTCTCACATATTCCTTTTTGTCTTTCTCCTCCATCTTAGGGCAGTTTTGAATAAAGTGGTCTAGTAAACCATACTTGAAGTAGCCTCTATCATTACCTCGGCACTCACCAAAGTTTCATCTACCACACTGCGAAAACTTCGATCTATTCGGTCGAGCACTACCAACGCTCGCAATGGAAGTGGTCTAAGCTTTATACGCCGCATACTGCTTATTCTTGTTTCTGATGCATTTGTTCGAGTAGGAAATTCCCTCGATTTCTTGGATGGGGTCTAAAATGATCTTCCCATTTGTCTTTTCTGGGAGTCACATGACTCAATATCAGCTCTCCTCTTCTCTTTGGCCAATTCTTCAGCCTTACACACTCTCTCAACAAGTACTACAAACTCTTTTAACTCCAAAATACCAACCAACAATCGAATGTGTTCGTTCAAACCATCCTCAAACCTCTTGCACATAGTGGCTTTAGTAAATACGCACTCCCTAACGTATTTGCTGAGTTTCATGAACTCACGCTCATACTCTGTTACCATCATTCAGCCTTGCTTTAATTCTAGAAATTCTTTCCTCTTCTGGTCTATAAACCTTTGACTAATATACTTCTTTCGGAATTATTCCTGGAAAAACTCCCATGTAATCATTTCCCTTGGTACAACCGACACAAGGGTGTTCCACCATTGGTAGGCCGAGTCTCGAAGGAGTGACACTACACACATCATGCACTCCTTAGGGTTGCAAGACAATTCATCGAATACCCTAATGGTATTTTCCAACCAGAACTCTGCTCTATCTAGGTTATCATCAATTTTAACCCTAAATTCCTCGACCCCGTACTTATGAATTCTATCTACCGGAGGTTTTTCTCTCCTAACCACTTCTACTCCTTGGGGAGCCATATGAGTAGGCTGAGGAATCAGAGAAGGTGAGGGAGGTGGAGTGTTCAGATTTTCACGAACGAACTCCGAGTACCAAGCATCCATTATATGGAGGTAGGCTTCTCTAGCCTCTCCGCCTTAACACAATGTCACAGGCTCACTTTGTACTGGCGGGGTCCCTTCAGCGGGAGTCGACGCATTACTTTCTACATCATCCACTATATCTCCGTCAGGATCCATTTACTATATGAAAACACAATTTAAATTTGTTAGGAATCGTCACACTATCACAATATATTTATGGCAGGTATAGCTAGACTCGTACTCATGCTAGGTTAGTCCGAGAATTGACTAAATCATAGCTCTGATACCACTAATTTAACACCCCTTACCTGAGTTCAACGCGGAACAGGATACGACGTGCTATCGGAATTAAACACATACAAACATACATTTCCTAGATATGAAATTTCACTCCAAATTAAAACTTTTTATAATACCTTAATGTCCCTACTATAGGCTCACGAGGCCCCGAACACACTTTGGAATTGATTCGGGACTAATCTATGCACTCTAGAAAACATTGTAAAATTTCAAGCTGACAGGGGCACATGCCCATGTGGAAGGTCTACATGCCCGTGTGTCTTCTTAACATGGCCATGTTGAAGGACCGTGTGACTCGCACGGCCTGAACATATTAGGACACGCCCGTGTCCCTAGCTCGTACAATTTATTTTTTGATTTGAACCTACAGGGGATTTCACACGGCCTGACACATGCCCGTGTCCTTCACATGGCCATGACATGCCCTTGTCTCAGCCTGTGTACAAAAACCTTGACATTTTGTTTCTGACATCACTAACCAATTAAGGGAACACGACCAAGGCACACGACCATGTGTTAGGCTGTGTCCTCCATACGGCTGGGACACACGGTCGTGTCTCTGCCCGTCTGTTTACTACCATGCATACTGACTTGTAAAATTGAGGTGCAGGGGACACATGGCTGGACTACACGCCCGTGGGGCAGACCGTGTGTCACACACGGCCTAGACACACGTCCGTGTGTCTGCCCGTGTGGACAAAGATAAGGCTATTTACCAACCCTTTTTGCCACCCTTACTTGCACTAACCTACACAATATCAACCAAAACCAATCCAAGCATAACACATATAACCAAATCAACCATAACCATGAGAAATTTGCATCCAATTCATTTAATAATAATCAATATTAGCCAACATTAATGGCCTATACAAAATGAATATTACATCCATCATATGTGCCAACCCTTATGGCTAAACTAACAAGACACTAAACAAAAGATTCAAGCCCCTATACATGTCAAAATCAAATAATAAACTAGCTATACCAAAGCTTCAGGTGATAGTGTGATCGATGCCTCGGACGTCCCTTGATCCCCGATACAAGCTTGGTGGCACTATAAGAAAATGGAAAGGAGAGGGAATAAGCATAAAGCTTAGTAAGTTGCATATAAATAAGCAACTACATTAACCATGCATATTATAAATCCACACAACATTCTTGAGTGAACATGGTTAAATATCACTACATGCTTATATATATCGCAAGTATAAACCAAAGATTTCAATATCGTCCCAAGATTATTTTCATAGCTAGAACTTACTCATGTCATTCTTACCATCAAGGCAACATAACTAGACTCATACCCATGAGTTTCGAATAAGAACCTATACCACTCACAACATGATTATATCATTCCATATCATTGTCATAAGCTTTTAAAATAACCCATGAAACCATTGGAATACTTAAGGATATCTGACAAGTTTTACACAAGAGGGTGAATTGCCGATGCCATGTTCTAAACATGGTCTTACACTGGCTCATATGTCGAGACTAGAACCTAAAATTGTGAAAAAAATAACTACTAAGCTAAAAAGATGATAAATGGTGGCTCATTTAAGTTTGACAGCCAAAACATATTTAATATAGGAAAAATTTCAACCTTAAAATTGAAAAAATTACCCTTGAAGTATATGGGTTGACTTCAATTTGTGTTGGACAAAAAACTACGCCTCTAGTTTTTTTCACCCTATCAGGCAACAATGTCGCGACATCAAAGCTTTGGTGTCACAACACCGTAAAAAATGGTACACTCTTGGCTCTAGGGGTTCTCTAGTTGTGACATTGGTTGGCTGGTGTCACGACACCTTCAATGGTGGTAATAACTTCTTCACGTCAACAACCATTAGTGATATCACAAACTTGGAAGCTTAGTGTTGTGACACTCTCGATAGTCTACTATAGGTTGATTTCTTGTTGAAGTCTTGCACCCTTGAAGTAATGATGGCTCTTGTGACATCCTAATGTCAGTGTCACAACACCCACATCGAATGTATTTCTCCTAAAAGGTTTGGTCGTTGTCATCTCCCTAGGCAACTCAAACAACACACCATTCGATTCACAATGGCATCATTTTTCCAATTTAGGTTTCAAAAGGAGTAAAACTAAATAAAATGATTATTAATACTAAAAACTAAAAATCAATGAAAGGTATAGAAAAGAATCGAAAATTACTTGAGAACAAACTCATTAAGGGTTCTAGAGAGCCTAATTTGACGTATCAAAATACCACAGATCAACTACATCCACTTCTTTTATTATACTTTTTGTCAAAGTGTTTTTTTTTCCTATTTTAGTTTCTTATATATAATTATATAAGAGAAAGAGCAAATGAAGGATGTATATCTTGCCTAAAAGTTTGAAACTACTTATAAATAATTACCTAGGTAGGATGTAACACCCATAACCCGTATCCGTCATCGAATCAAGGCTTCAGAGCATTACCAAAACATTTAGAATATTTTTTCAATTAATTTACTTAGATTTCTAGTCTTTTATTGAGATCATTCAAAATATCCCTTAATTGGGCCCTCAAGGCCCAATACGATTATTAGGATCGAGTTGGGACTTAATCGAAACCTCTAAGAATTTTTTGTGAATTTACAAAAATTTTCCAAGGTGCAAGGCTCACATGCCTGTGTGTTCCAAGGGACACGCCAGTGTGACCCTGGGACACACCCGTGCTAGAGGTCTTGTTCAACCCCGTATAACTCTCTAACTTGTGCACATAGCCATGCCACATGCTTGTGTGCTAGGCCGTGTGGTTAATTAATTCAATTTGAAATTAGGTGTAGGTTTCACACGACTAAGACACACGCCCGTGTCTCTGCTCGTGTGCTCAATTCTGAGCATTATGTTTCTAAAAATTAAGGTGCGGGGATACACGGCCTAACTACATGCCCATGTTACCAGGCCGTTTGTCACACACAGTCTAGATGCATGCCCGTGTGGACAAAATGAAGCCATTTCTAGTTTTATTTCTCACCCAAAATTTCACCCAAGACCTGCACTTGAAACACACAACCAATACCAACCATTTCAAGCATTCAAATTAGGCAATTTTCATCATTCAACATAGCATACCATTACATGCATATGTGTTTATAAACTTACCTTGGATTAACTTAGGCATTAACAACATTTGGTCACATTTACATAACATATCACATATGAATATATCATTATAATCTACTTAATCATACCAAAATAAACCATTACTAGCCAGTCCAATGGCTAAGTTACAAAACATCAATTTCAAGCCATTATCGGTCAAGTTGTCCTATACATGCCATTATACCAAAATCATTTTACTAAGTATACCCGAAATAACTAGTTGATAGTGTGATGATGCTCTAGTGATCTCCAACCTTAGCGAGCTTCCGAGCACTATAAAATTGGGGAAAAATAAAATGGAGTAAACGTTATATGCTTAGTAAGTTCGTATAATGAAAACTAAACGTACCAATCCCATTTATTAAATCTAAGCATACAATAACAAGTTTTCCATCCATTTGGCTAAACTGCCTAAACACGTGCATCCAATCAATCATGTTAGTCACAAAGTTTACATGTACATCAAGTAAGGATAGATGAACTCATCATACATTATTCTTTCAATACATTATCATTTCATCTCATAATTCTCATGTCATGTCAAGAGTTTTATGTCCACTGAATCATCGAATTTTCGATGAATACTCAAGTGGTACACTCAGGGTGTACAATTCAATAATCCATCAAGTCTTATTCGAGGGTACCCCTTAGGGCACTTAACCAAGGAACACGCTCTTGAGTCACATATCATATAACAGGATTAATAGTCTAAGCTAAGTCCTTTATATAACGTATGCTCAAAGAGCTCAATTAGGATTACCAGTCCAGACTAAACCCTAATCGTAACGTATACTCGAGAGGTATTATATCAGGATTACCCATCTGGGCTAAATCCTTCCTATAACAAGGCCAATAGGATTTCTCGTCTGAGCTAAATCCAGTTCGCAACAAATACATGAGCTTATTAGTTTTAGGAAAGCGCATATAATCATCAGAATTCAATATTCAATCGAGACTTAACCTTTTTTCATCATTTCAAGCAAGTATTCAATTTTTCTTCATAGAAATCAAATAATTCACATCAAATGATAATAAAATTCCATAAAATCACAATATTCGACTTAAACATGTTTACATGCTCAATTAGGTTACACGAACTTACCTCAACACTTGTTCGCGTAAATAATCTACTAATCTAAAACCTTTTCTTTTTCTCGATCTAGCCTCGAATTTGTATTATCCGGATCTATATAAATAGCTTTAATCATCAATTTCACATATTTCATATTTATTTGGACTCAATTTACGTCCTAGGTAAAATTACCATTTTGCCCCCAACTTTTCCATAAATTCCTATTTTGTCCCTGGGCCCGAAAATGAGACTTGTGCAATTTACTCCTTATTCCAAGCCTAACCAAAATCCCATTACAAATTTTCCAGCACACGTGTTCATAAAAATTCAAAAATTTTCATCAAATTTCACAACTTCACATTTTAGTCCCTAAATCATGTTTTCATCAAAAGTCACTTTGTAAAAGTTGTTTATCTATCAACAACCTTTCATTTTCTACCATAAATTTTTAATTTTTAGCATATTCATCCATGACCCATTTTTCATACCTTGATAACTTTTCAAATTAAGCACTCAAATAGATAGATTAAACTATCCAGGTTTCAAAAATATCAAAATTGCTAAAACGGGACAAGGAAACTTACCCAATTAAGCCTTGAAAGTTTCTTCTCTCTCTCCTAGGGTTTTCATAGAATTTTAGGGTTGAAGATGAGAAAATAAGATGATATTTTATTTTCATTATCTTTTAATTATTTAATTATTTCATTTTCCAATTTAGTCCTTACTCTTTTCTAATTTTTCCATAGATGAGTCACCAAAAATCTAAATACTTTTCTTTAATGGCCTAATTATCATATAAAGACCTCTATTTTTGAAGTCTATAGCTATTTAATCCTTATAGCTTCTAGAATTCAACTTTCACATTTTATGCGATTTAGTCCTTCTCGTAATTAAACACTTAATCGATGAAATTTTTGTATCAAATTTTTCACACGACATGTCTATCATAATGCAGACCATCTAATAAAATAAAAATAAATTTTATTTTTGGGTTGAATTTGTGGTCCCAAAACCACTGTTCTGATTTCATTGAAAAATGAGTCATTACATAAGAAAACTAAGTTGTGCAATCAAACAATGGTACAATTTACAACAAAGTAGTGTATAGTTGCAATAAATAGCTATAGAGCCCATTAATAGAGCGACAACATATAGACTTGTAATTAAATGTAACCACGAAATTAAGAAAGGCTTACATAAAGCCTCAAACCAAGTGCTTAACGTATAAGGAACTTATGTCACCCAAAATTTAAGATAAGGGGCAATAACTACACTCACATAAATCCCACCAAATAAGCTTGCCCAAAAAATTTACCTTACTTTTTCTTTAGCTAAAACGAATCTCTTGGAAAAGATTGAAACCCTCACATGAGATTTACCTTGCCTCCCTTATTTCCCATGTAGTTATCCTTGAAAGTTATTTTCTTGGTGGTTTCTCCAACTAGCTTCTTCATTCTCATTACCTACATAAGCTCCCATAAGATGAGTTTGGGTGGGAATATATGATCAATTAGAGCTAAGATCAAGGTTATTTAGCCCTAAAAACTTATCCTCGTCATTGACTGCATTTACGGTTGTTGGTTTAGCTCTACATGTGAATCGCTCAGTCGACCACATATATGAAGTCATTAACATTTCCTCGATGAGTTGGAAACCCTTAGCATAAGTCTTAGACATGAATGCCCTAACGAACACTCTGTCTAGAAACCGTAAATTCCCATCCAAATCATTATAGAATGTTTGCAATTGAATCAAATCTTGTAAGCCATGATAAAGGCACTTACAAAGCATTAACTTGAAGCACTCTCATGCTTCATACAACGACTTCCTTTCTAGTTGCTGGAAATTGGTAATGTCCATCCACAATGTAACACCCCTCGCCCGACCCAATTGATGAGTCTGAGCTACTACATTTGTTGCTGGAGCAACCCAAGCATTTATGCATGTAAATCAAATGTTAATCAAACTCAAAATATGATAACAATAATTTCTAGGTTTAAATCGAGAATACAAAAGCTCAGTTCCATCTTGGGGTCAAACCAGTACTAAATTGAGAATTTCCAAAATATGCTAGGTTTTCATGATAACCAAGGTTTGGTATTGCGATCTCAAAAACAGTAGCCAAACTTCCAAAATATGCCAAGTGGGTATCATGATCTCGCAGACAATAGCTAAACTTCCCAACCTAAAGACCAAATTGCAAAGTTTTCAAAATTAAATAGAGTAGATATCACAACATTAAGGGTATGGTATCGCGAAAACGAAAATAGACCACTAAGTCTCTATTTATGGCTAAATGCAAATTTTTGGTACCTATTTTAAAGCTTCCAAACATACCTATCAACATGTTAAACAATTACCAAATTCAATTGAATCAAAACATACTTAAAACATACCAAATCACTTCCATCATTCAAATTCAACTACTTAACAATAATTCAAAACATATAAATCAATAAAAACTAAACACTTCAATATAATTGGAGCATTCCATTCAAATTGTCTATTCTTACCAATGCTAAGTCTATCAAACATACCATTTTACTTCATTTTCATAACCTTGTGAACCTTATAAACAAGTATGACATAAAAGCCTCAAACATATCTACCAGCTAAGCAATTTAGGCTACATTTTTTTTGCAAGCATGTATCAAGTTGCTAATGTTCAAATACATTTCCATTTCATTCACTAACCAATCAAGTTTCCATTTCTAACTCACTCCATACAATTCCACATTCCATTCATATACTTATTGAATTTCACATCTTTAGCATATAAGCACATATATGTCTAACACCATAGGCAATACCAAAACACCAAGTCAACATAGTTAAAACAACTTGTCATAAGAAAGCAAGTTCACAAGTTAACCTATACACTAAGTCACCTAAATACATGCCATAACTATTGACTCAAAATAATCAAACAGCTACCAATTCGATGATAGGATAGTGAGAGATTCTAATAGTTTGGCTTGATACATTTCGTAAGGTGATGATCTACAAGGAAAAGGGAAAATAACAGGGTAAGCATGTACGATGCTTAGTAAGTTTGTAGGCCTAAAACAAAAATTTAGCAAGGTGAGTATTTACTTATAATCTAATCATATGATATCATAAGTGTATAACATGCCAATTCAAGTCATTTACTTAACAAAACTCAAAACTTATTCAATTAAGGAATGTTATAATCATATATATATGACAATTCAACATTTCAATACCATGCTTATGTTCAATTCAATGATTGTCCATTTGAACATTAAATTCATATCATTTTTCACTATTTCGCCCGATGAACCCTAGTAAACAAACTCAGATACACAAGTATCTACATCACACCATTTGCTCATCCGAGCTAAATAAATTTATTTCAGGTTACCAGTCCAGGTTATAACTTTAAGACAACACATCCAATTTCTTGTCCAAGTTGGAAATATACATGTTAGGTTATCTGTTCGAGTTAAACCTTTACAACGACACCAAGTTACTAGTCCAGGCTAAACCTATGTCACATGTATTTTTGAGTTTGCAACAAATGCTGGATCTTGGTAATCATCTGTAATCAATCCGTACAGGTGTGCAATAGACCTTATTGGCATGTCAATTGTATCCTATCTTTTTCTAAGTTCGAACGGGCATCTATTACTCAAATTGACATTTATTTACAATTTAGACCAAATCTAACCTATCATACCAATTTACCACCAATTAATTCACAATCAATGATACATATACAAACCAAACATATAATTATTTAAACACATAAATACCATATGAACTTAAGTAGAAAAATAGTAAATAAGTTGAATCTTCAAAGACTATTCGATAACTTTTGTTTTCCCTGATTATCCTCGGTTTGATTCAATACTTGATCTAAAAAATTATTTTAGACAATTCATCAATACCAAACATTTTTATATCATTTCTTGATATGAATGAACCTATTTAATTCCATTTCTTGAATGCCCCTTAAGTTTTGCATTTTATTGAATTTAGTCCATGACACCGAAATAACAATATCTTTCAAATTCGAGCTTCAATTTCAAAATCGATCTCAATCAAATCCCTTAGGGACTCTCTAATTGTATTATTACACAAATTTCATATAGATTTTACATTTTATACATTTTAATCCTTTTGTTCAAAAACTAGCAATTAAACATTACAATCTAGTCCTTTTTCACACCTAAGCTTAAAATCTATCAATTTCTGATCGCGATTTTCGTGACAGGTAAGTTTTAAATATTTATAATTAATCGTTCTTGAAACTAACTATTATCGCGATGCAGGCAAGTGTACCTATAGAACAGTAGTATAGTTTTAGCAAGTCCGGATTGTTGAACCCAAAGGAACTAAAAGTACTAGTAATGACTGTCTTTTTATTATCTAGCCTAAGAATAAGGGGGTTTTGTTTTAACTAACTAATTAACTAATCTAAGAAATCACAGAGAATGGAATTGGGGGATTACTTTTGGAAAACAATTGAATTAAGACAATACCTAAGGAAGAATCCACCTAGACTGTACTTGTTATTCTGGCTCCGAATCGGATGATATATTCATTTAACCTGTTCTGTAGAGATCCCTAAGTTATGTTATTATCCCTATTCAAGACTAATAACCTCTAATCCCTAGATTGAATAATTGAGATTTTTCTCTAATTAACACCCTAAGGTTGCATTAACTCGATCTATGGATCCCCTTATTAGGTTTCACCCTAATCCGACAAAATCTTGTCACTCTATATCTAGGCGCGCAAACAACTCCGCTTAATTATGACAAATGTACTCTTAGACAGGGTCTATTCCTCCCCTGAATAAGAGCTTATCTTTAATCAGTATCCTGGGATATCAAAACAAGAATTAACAACACATAATTAAGAACAAGTTAAATATTTATCATACAATTCAGAAAACAATAATAAGATTCGTCTTAGGTTTCATTCCCCTTAGGTATTTAGGGGATTTAGTTCATAACTAAAAAGGAAAACATCTCAGAAGAATAACGAATACAAAACATAAAGAACACCCAAAACTCCTAAAGGGTAATTGAGAGGAGATCTTCAATCTTAATGGTAACTCCGGCTTCTGAGATGGATCAATCGGCTTCCTTCGAGTGATTCATTCCTTCCTCTCTGTGCCCTTCCCTTTTCCTCTTCCTTTAAGGTGTATTTATAGGCTTTAGAATGCCTAAAAACCTTCAAAATTAGCCTTTTTCGAATTGGACTCAACTTGGGCTCGACAGGGACACACCCGTGTGAATTGTGCTTCGAATCTTCCAAATTGACACGACCGTATGGTCTGCCCGTGTGAAGAAGTCCAGGCCGTGTTGATTTCATGCTTTGGCCCATTTTCTCCGTTTTTGGCCCGTTTCTCATTTCTTTCGCTCTCCTATGCTCTCATAAGTATAAAACATGAAATTAAAGCATTCGGAGCATCGAATTCACCAATTCTAAGGGAAAATCATCCATAAAATGCATTAAGCATGGGGTAAAAATATGTATACTAATTTCTTCAAGAAATCAACAATGAAAACTTTGAAAAACTTTAGTAGTTTTAAAAATTGGTACACGAGCTAGCTAAATCAAATTCCCATGACCTCAAAAGCATAAAAAATACAAGAAAAGGACTTCAATAACTTACCAATTTGATGGACCGAATGTTGAAATCCTTAAAATGCTTATTTCTTCTTGAAGTTTCAGATGAATAAGGAAGATGAAGATGACGACAATCTCTTTCCATCTGTAACACCTTCATCCGATACGGTCGCCAGACTCAAGTTATAGGATGCTACCACTGTTAATAGAGTAAACCACATACAATTTTGACTTTAAAATTCAATTAAACAATAAAAACACATTACGTAATCCATGTAAATTATGATTTAAAAACTAACTGAGTCTGAATCAAGCTTACAAAATCTCTTAAGTTAACCCTAGCACAAACAAGGACCAAATTGAAAACATTTCAAAAGTAGAGCATTTTGTCATAAAAGGGGTCACAAGTCATGTGTCCAGACCATGTCACTCACTGTGGTCGTGTGGATCAAATTACAAATATTCAACAAAAGTCACACGATAGTGTGGCTGGGTGATAACTCATGAAAAGAGTTATATGTCATGCATTTAGACTTGATTAATTTTCTATTTTCAGGTGAATTTAGTTGCATTTTACTATATAATATTAGTATTTTTTAGGGCATTACATTAGGGAGGTTGGACTGTGCTTAAATGTTATTATATGTTACTTTTAATTGTTTGCGGGAAGGGTTTGTTTGTTGATTGAGTGATAGGTGCAGAATAAGGAAAAAGGAGAACAGGAGTGAAGGTTTGTCGTAGCAAAAGGCTAGACAGTGTGCCAACACGAATGTCATGGCAAGGTCAGGAAGAAATCCAGTCAACACTTAACGTTATTAGCCCTGTTGTACGTATACTAGAAAAATCAAACTAAAAAAACGAAAAAATATCATGGGAAGATGGCCCTAGTCTAAAGGAAGAGATATAAAACCCAACAAGAAAAAGAACAAAAGGGAGACGATTGAGGAAACAATTGGGGGACAATTGGGATAAAAGACCATTGGACAGTATTTGAGGATAATGGTTGAGAACAAGGCAAAGACAAAAGGAAGAAGAAGAAGGTAGTCCCTCTTAGCCAACAATAGACACTATGATGCCAGAGCTGTGGGTTGGATAGGCAAAAGCCATCTTCCTAAAGTTCTTTCTTTACTTTCTTATTTTTTGTTTCATAGACTAAATTGATGAAAATGATGTTGAATGTTATTTTGAATCGAGATGTTATTTACCAGCCTATGAATTAATCTCATAGGGTTGGGATTACTTGTCGAAACCTTTATTTCCATTAATGGCTAAAGCCTAGATTAGTTTTAATTTATTGTTTCATTCTATGGCATTTATGAATCATATGCGTGTAATCTCTAGACATAGATGAATGTGTAGCATGTTTATGAAGTTAATCTAATACTGACAAAGTTAGGCTAGTTAGATCGAAATTGAATGATATGAGCAATAATTTGACCGAATACTTGTAGCAGCATTTAGACATAGAGCAATGTCCCATACGACAAGAAAACAAAACAGTGTTGATATCGTGCTAAAGGCCTATAAACATATATCACTTTAAGCAAGGTAACTTGAAGTCTTGCTCTCGAAAAAAGTAGGCCATTTTAGATCTCTTCCGAGTAGTAGAATAAGATTGATTTTGTCGAGTCATATTTGGTTAACAAGGGTAGATTCTCTATAATCTCAACCTTCTAAATCAACATTGTAGATTCTTAATCTCTGCCGTAGCATCTCTATTTTTGCATCCCTAATTGTTTATATGTTTGTTTTCACATTTTATGCAACATTATTCTCCTAATTGCCACCGCATTATTATTACTATTTTTGTCTTTGGATTAATATCATTTTACTATAATAACCTAACCATTTTATACCTATTCGATCCTTATGGAGACAGTCTCACTTATCACTTTATTACTTGATCCGACGTGTAGACTTACACAATTCACATATCATATTCACACGTAACACTGGGCCATGTGACAAATTGAAACCGTGTGAAACAATAAACAACCAAATCAACAGTACTCACATAGGTATGTGTCCATCTCATTTGATAATTGAGAATCGTGTTGTACAAATGGATCCTAAATTTTAGAGAACACACAGTTGTGTCACCTGCTTGTATGTGGCACATGTCTGAATGTCAGCCCGTATGGTGCAAAAATAGGTCATTTGATACATTATCCAAGTCCAACCCTTAAAGGTGACCTAAAATGCATTGTTGGCCATTTAGAACATGTCCAGAAGATGTCAATACCATGCTAAAATATATCATACAATATTTCCTAAACATCTAACCAATATGCCACATTTGACACCAAATTACAACAATGAATCATAGTTCTATACCAATCATTCCAACTCTTTATAACTTGATATATCACTTATACAATCCATAGTACAATTTAACTAATATGTACATAACTTAACATATCTATTCATCCATTTTTGCACAGTATAAACCAAATATGAACATAAACTATTCATCACATTCATGATTTACCATGGAAGCTCAAAACTTAACCATGCCACAATATGCCACAAATATTTACAATTACAACCACTTGAACATCCTATTTACAATCAAAAGTCTACCAAATATACAAACCATTATGCAAAACACTTTCACCTATCATGGCATAACACATTAACATCACAAGGTAAGATTTGATATATGATCACACTTATAATTCTCAAATGGAAATATACTAATTTCAAATCAACATACTTCACATATGAATTTCATATTCATCATTTGCCAATACCGATATCATAATTCCACATTTATTATATTTTATTTTAGCTAATGAAACATTGTAAAATAACTCAATACATAGGTGCAAATCACATCTGATGCTCATCTGAGCCAATTATATACATCTGTGTCATGTCACTTGTTCGAGATAAACCTTTACTGACATAATAAATAGTCTAGCCAGAGTTGTATATACATTTAAGGTTACCCGTCCAACCTAAACCTATAAAATGATATCAGGTTAATCGTCTGAGCTAAACCTATGTCACATGTACCTTTGAGTCTGCAACATATACTGGAGCTCAAAATCATCGGAAATCAACATGTAACCATGTGTACAAGACTTTTGCTAAGTTCATCGGGATTATCTCAAAACTTAAATTCAGTACGATTTCATCAATTTAGTCCAATTCTAACATATGTACTAATTCATTAATAATACAAACCTTCGATAAAACTTGTATATATGAATTTAAATACAATTTAACAGAAACTTAAACTTATTTATATCGTATGAACTTACCTGGCAAAATAGCAACAGTTCAACCATCAAGGACTATTCAACAATTTCCCTTTTTCCTCGTATATCCTTCGGTTGTTGTAAATCTCAATCTAAACCATAATTTAATTCAATTATCTATTGCAAACATCAATTATAAACATAATAAAGTTATGTGATAGTTCAATTTCATCTATGGAATAACTCCTCAAATTTAGCATTTATTTCAATTTAGTCCTTAAAACCAAAAATGCCATAACTTTCAAATTTGAGCTTTGATTTTGAAATCGATCTCAATTCCATCCTTCTACAATCCATCAAAACTTATATTTATACAAATTTTATGCCAAATTTGAAATTATTACATTTTAGTCCATATGTTCAAAACTAGCAACTTTTACTTTACAAACTAGTCCTTTTTCATATATAAGTTTCAACTCTAACCAAATAACCAAAAAAGCTTCAAGAATACATCAATGTTAAATTTTCAAAACTTTAACAATTTTACAAAATAGTCCCTAGGCTATCCAAATCAAGCTCTTGGGATCTCAAAAATAGAAAAATTACAAGAAACAAGCTTGAAATCACTTACCATTTAGGGGACTAAAGCTTGAAAAGTTCAAAATCCAGGTTACCTTTCTCTCACACGTCAAGGTGAAGTAGATGAACAAAATAATAATATTTTTCTTCTATTTTTTTATCTTATATACTATTATTAATAACTAATAAATCTTAATTAGTAAAATTAACCTTAATAAATCTAATGCTAATCATTATTAAGCAAAATAAGTGGATTGTGGCATCGTCTTCCACTAACCATAAATAAAAATGGGATCAATTGCTTAATTGGTCCCTAAACCAATTAAAATTTGATAACAATTGATAAACCGTAATTTATACATATTTTTACCCCATGTTTAATACATTTTATGGATAATTTTTCCTTAGAATTGGTGAATTCGATGCTCCTAATGCCTTAATTTCATGTTTTATACTTAGGCGAGCATAGGAGAGCGAAAGGAATGAGAAATGGGCTAAAAAGGGAGAAAATGGGCCAACGTATGAAATCAACACGGCCTGGACCTCCTCACGCTGGCAGACCACACGGTCGTGTCAATTTGGCAGAATCAAAGCATGACTCACACGGGTAAACCACACGCCCGTGCCTATTTAACAGGCTTGACCATGGCCTTGAGCAATCGCACACGGGCGTGTCACACGAGTGTGTCACTGCAGAGCCCAAGTTGAGTCCAATTCAGAAAAGGCCAATTTTGAGGGTTCTTAGGCATTCCAAAACCTATAAATACACCCTAAAGGAGGAGGAAAAGGGACACACAGAGAGGGAAGAGGGGAACTACTCAAGGAAGCCGATTGATCCATCTCAGAAGCTGGATTTATCATCAAGACTAAAGATCTCCCCTCAATTTCCCTTAAGGAGTTTTGGGTGTTTCTTCATGTTTTGTATTCATTATTCTTCTGAGATGTTTTCCTTTTTAGTTATGAACTAAATTCCCTAAATACCAAAGGGGAATGAAACCTAAGACGAATCTTGTTATTATTTTCGGAATTGTATGATAAATATTTGACTTGTTCTTAATTATGTGTTCTTAATTCTTGTCTTGATATTCCAAGATATTGATTCAAGTTCAACTCTTATTCAGAGGTGGAATAGACCCTGTCTAAGAGTAAATTGTCATAATTAAGCAGAGTTGGTTGCGCGCCTAGAGATAGGGTGACAAGATTTTGCCGGATTAGGGTGAAACCTAATAAGGGGATCCATAGTTCGAGTTAATGCAACCCTAGGGAGTTAATTAGAAAGAGATTTCAATTATTCAACCTAAGGTTAGACGTTGTTAGTCTCGAGAGGGATAATAATATAACTTAGGGATTTTTACAGATCAAGTCAAATGAATAAATTGTCCAATTTAGATCAAATAACAAGTGAAGTCTAGGTGGATTTTTCCTTAGGTATTGTCTTAATTCAATCGTTTTTCCAAAAGTAAATCCCCAATTCTATTTTCTGTGATTTCTTAGTTTAGTTAATTAGTTAATTAAAACAAACCTCATTATTCTTAGGCTAGATAATAAAAGACAATCATTACTAGTACTTTTAGTTCATTTAGGTTCGACAATCCGATCTTACTAAAACTATACTACTGTTCGATAGGTACACTTGCCTACAACGTAATAATAGTTAGTTTCAGGATCGATTAATTATAAATTTATAAAACTTATCACACGAACAATCACGATCAACAATTAACTTTTACCACTTCTACAATTTAATCCTTGGACCATAATTAACTATAAATTCAATAAAATTTCTAAATTAAAATTCGATATAATACTAAATTAGACTATTAAGTATTACATAATAAAAATTACTAACTCGATCATCAGGAAATGAGGTTTCAAAACCACTGAAAAATGGGTTGTTACAACATCTACTTAGATTTGTTTTTATACCTTAATTAAGAATTGTATTAACTTTAATTAATTAATTTTACTTAAACTAATTATTTTTTAATTAGGTTAATCACCAGCAGCCACTAACACACATTCCAAAATGACTTTAGGTAATTGTAGTTTAAGTGCTTAAGCTTTTGGCCAATTAAAAACCTATAGTGATAAACTATTACAATTGAGTCCTTGTACCTTAATTAAACAATTAATTGGAAAAATTAAACGAGAAAAATTTAATAAAATATTGTACCAACTCCGTAAATATTTTAATTTAATATTTACAAACCCAGTTTATAGAAATAGGGTTTCAAAATTACCTTTTTCGACACCATTGAAAATCACGTTGTTACACATAACTTCACGATCTTGCTTGGAGAGAAGTACTAGGCGAGGAAACGGTTGGCAAGTTCATCCAAAGTGTTGCTGGACTCCGTTGGTTACAAATTTAACCACAAAAACGTGTCATCACATAAAGAAAAAAGAAATAATTGAAGACATATAGCTTCATCTTATACTCCATTATATTTAAAAAGTATCACAAAGAGTGAGAATGCTTTTAACGTGTTGATTAGTGTCCTCATTCATGAAGTGCTAAATGTAAGTCTCTTCGGGTCATCTAAGTCATTGTTTGCTTGATCTCAAAGTTGTTAGCATTAATGGTTGGGCAGTTGGTACTTTCTCGAACCGCCTTCGAGTTTGATATGGTGTAATCCCGCAACGTTCATTTCTCCATATACCTTGATCAAAAAGGATGTACATACTCTTAGGAGTTTGGGAAGCCTAAGGGTGGATCTTCAACTCGAGGATTGCTGATTGGAGGATTGGAAAACGACATATCTATTGATGGTGGGTCTCACCTAGGAGGTTGACTTCTTCATGCATTTGCTATTAACCTTTCTAGTTCGAGTTCAAATAGGACTAACTCATTTTTCTTTGGATTCATACACTAAAGCTGCAACTTGAAGAAACCCTAATAAATAAAATAATACTCAAACAAATAAACACAAGAAAGTGTTGTATCTATACACCTAGATTTGGCCAATTATCTTCCTAGAATAACATGCACCAATCAGACAAATCAACTTAATCATACACAAAATCCTCAAAAATGGTGCCAAAAACTTGATCAAACAGAATCAACACAAGTATAATCAGAAATATAGTGGTGTACTACAAGTGTGTCAGGTCAATTGTAATATTTATAAGGGTTACAATGGAACACTTTGATTATTCCAAGGATTGAATCCAAGAGAGTTCGGGTGATAACGTGATAAAAAATGAATATGCATGAAAATAAGAAGTGTAGCTAGTTATTGACTAAGTATCATATTGTGAACAATCATTATCCAGGGATAATTATGCTATCTAACACTTAGAAGGCCTAAATTGCAAAACAATCATAAGTGTGCAAGGAAACCAATCCAAATAGCTAAATTGGTCAATTAACTTCCATTTTGCTAATTAATTCTTGGATTAGGGATCTAAAGGGTTCAAACTCCTAATTGGTTCAATTTTATCTCTCGATCACCATTTTACCAAATTAAATGATTTAGTCTAGTTTATCTTTCAATCTCACCAAACTAAATCGAGATAATCGAATTGGTTCTTAATAGGCTCTCCTCTCGATCTCACCTATCTAAATGTTCACCTAGAGGTATCAATTATAGGCTTTGAAATTTATTTAATTTATCCTAACTTTAACAATTTAGTTTTTGACCTAAAAACTACATATGCAACATTTCTATCAACTAGCTACCATGAAAGTTAGTTACTATCCATTATCAACACAACAACGTCAACCAAATGCATACTTAATGATTCATTAAATAAAACATAGGGTTAGAGAAATCTTAGGGTTTTTCTATGGGGTCTTTAGGGAAGATAATAAAAACAATAATGAAAAAAGAAAACACAACTAGAGTTAGGATTTTTACACTTTTAAAGGTGAACAAAGCTAAAATGTATTAAAAGACTTGAAAAGAAATCAAAATACAACATAAATCTTAAGTATCTAAATGCAAAGAGAATAAAAGCTGTAGTAAAAAAATAATAAAACTAACAACTACAGCCATTAAGCTCAGAAAAGTAAAGAACCTAAACCTAATAGAGAAGAAGTTAACAACTAAGCTAAAAGTATTATAAAAAATGTGGCTCTAAGTTGACAGCCAAAACATCTTTTCTACAGAAAAATTTTATCCCTAACATTGAAAAAATTTCCCTTAAAATATGTAGGTTGACTTGGGTTGGTGTTGGATAAAAGACTATCCCTGTAATATTTTTCACCCTATCAAGCAGCAGTGTCTTGACACCCTCAACAGTGGCACACTTATGGCTTTGAAGGGTTTCCGTTATCTTGACATTGATTGCCTAGTGTCGTGACATCCTTGGCAATGGGCATGGCTTCTTTATTTCAACAACTTTTAGTGATATCGCGAACTTGGAGGATTGGTGTGGTGAATTTAGGGTCTATGTTGTGACACAACACCTTTGGTGTCGTGACACTCTCGATAATTTGCACTAGGTTGATTTCTTGTTGAAGTCTTGCACACTCGAGGTAGTGGAGGCTTAGAGTCATGACATCCTAGCAGCAGTGTAACGAAACCCATGTGAAATGTAGTTCTCCTAAAGGTTTGGCCATTATCGTCTCCTTATACCAACTCAAAGACACCATTAGATCTCCTATGACACCATTTTGCCACTTTGGGTCTCAAAAAGAGCAAAATCAAATAAAAATTATTATTAATGTTGGCAACTAAAAACTAATGGATAGTATCAGAAAGACTCATAAATTGATTGAGAACAAACTTATTAAGTGTTCTAGAGAGCCCAAATTCACGACTTGACAAACTTGTGATCTTGTTTCGTGCACGATCCCTATCAAATCCTATTTGATGTATCAAATTACCGTAGATCGACTTACTAACATGTATCAAGAATAACATCCTTACGAACTTTAATAGTCGTTATAGCTATTAACAAATAAGAAATTCATCAAATGGATGTAAATATAGCTTTTCTGAATGGTGACCTCGATGAAGAGGTCTACATACAACAAGCCAAAAGGTTTATGGTTAAAGGAAAAGAAAATAAAGTGTGTAAACTTGTTAATTCATTATATGGCTTGAAACAAGGTCCTAAATAATGGCTTGAAAATTTTGATAAAGTTATTCTATCAAATGATTTTAAAATTTATAAGTTTGACAAGTGTGTCTATGTAAAGAACATTGTTAAGGGATATGTAATTGCATGTTTATATGTGGGCGACATATCAATCTTTGGGAGCAATGAGTACATGATCAAGTTTACAAAGAACATGTTTGTAACAACCTATTTTTTAGTGGTGTCAAAAATAGAGGTTTCGAAACCCCATTTATGATGATTGAGTCTGTAAATTTTATTATTTAATATTTACGAGGTTAGTATAAATTTTAATTAAAGTTTGGTTCACTAATTTTCTTAATTGAATAGTTAATTAAGGTACATGGACTAAATTATAAAAAGTGGTAAAAGTTAATTGCTATGGTCTTTTAATTAATTAGAGGACCAATTAGGAAATTGGTCGATTTATAAATAGATTTTCATTGGTGGCTGCACATTGTTATCCACTAATTTGTTATTTAAACTAAGAATTAATTAATTTAACTTTTGTTAAAGTAATTAAGATTAATTAATTTAATCATATGTATATAATTTAAAATTTAAAAGTCATCATCTTTATTTCGTTTCTTCTCTAGCCGAAACCACTTGAGAAAAACCTAAAAAGCCATTTTTATAAGCTTAAGCATTTGAGCCTCCATTTGGCAATTGATTTGAAGTCCTTTTCTTGTAATTTTTACGTTTTTGAGGCCTCAAGAGCTTGATTTAGCTAGATAGTGTTGAATGCTTGATTAAATTGGTGTTAAATGGTTAGATTTAAAGCTTAGATATGAAAAAGGACTAATTTTTAAAATGAAAGTTGTTAGTTTTGAACATAGGGACTAAAGTGTGTAGTTAAATATAATTTCATAAGGTGTAGTTAAATATAATTTCATTAGGTGTAGTTAAATATAATTGTAATGTATATATGTTTGAATAATTAATTTGTTTTGTGTGTAATAATTTGAATTGTTTACGATTTGGTACAAAAGGTGATATTTGGACTAAAATGTAAAGAAATGGTTATATGCACTACGTGTGCCTAGGTGAAGGTATACAAGGATAGGATACAATTTGCAAGCCAATATTGTTATTTCCATGGTGGTACATGATATATGTGATGGTTCTGAGTATTACTGATCATATTGGAATCCAACATTTGTTCCAGATGACCGAGTTATATGTCTCTACGAGACCCCAGTTTGGTGGAGGGACGTATTGTTATATAATTATATGTTGCCTACGGCCTTTGCACTTCGGTGCCTTGGTGTGGTGTAGTTACTGTTTTGACGAGCAATCTGGTATGGTGTCATTACTCGTGTATCTGAATCTGTCTATTATAGTTTATTGGGATATCTGGTTAATGAAAAAGAGAAATGAAAATAGAATAAAATGTGTTCGATTTTCAAATGTTTATATGTTGGTGAGATTATGCAAATTGTATTGAACTGTTGGTTCTAGTAAATGGTATTGAATTGAAATAAGATGTTAAATGTTAAAATGCTATAGACCCAGGTATGCGATGACCTCACCTTGTTGTTGTGAAATGGTATGTCAGGCAAATTGTGTCAAGTTAGTTAATTTGATATGTTAATTGTAAATCAAAGTAAGTTTATCGTTTTAATACCTATGAAATTACTAAGCATTAGAAATGCTTACCTATTCGTTTTCCTTGTTTTGGTAGATTGTTGGTTTGCAGAACACATTGATTGGATCACTTCAAAGCTCACACTATCTTGCTATTGACTCAGTAGACTTTTTTTTTAATCTCTATTATGTGACATGTACATAAGTGTTAATATAAATGTTGCCTTTGAATTAATAGTTGGTGAACTTAGTGAATGTTTGAATTGTGGAATGTAAATGAAACAAAATTTAAAATGTATGTTTAGTAACTTGTTGATATATTGTATGGTAATTTGGTAGCGTAAATAAGCATTGATATGGCATGTTTATATATGAGTTTGAATTGTGTGAATGTATGAATAAATTGGTTGACATTGAATAGGATGATCAAGTATGTTTGGTGCTAAACAATGTCGTACTAGTTTGAATTATGTGAATTTGATTAAATGAAATTTTTAGACATGGTTTGGATTAGTTTGTGTTGGCTTAAAGGTGTACAAATGCACCAAAAGTATATGTGGTTGATTTGGCTTGATATAATTACCAAAAGGCTTATTTTGTGTCAAAAACAGAGTTCGTGATGTTAAGCGCTGGTCATCGCGACGAGATCTATATTTTGGGCCACGACGAGATGAGGAGCCTTGTCGTCACAGTAAGGCAAGTTAAACGGTCACATCGTGACAAGAAACCCCTCACATTGTGACATCATTTTGTAATTTTGAAAATATTGCAATTTAGTCCTAATGTGATTCCAAGTTAACTTCAAAGCATTCATAGGCTCGTATAAGACCTAAGAAAGATTGTATAGTGAATTTATGATTTGCATTGGTTATGTTTGTATGATTTATATTCTACATTGCATGTTATTTGACCGTAGTTGCTCTAGCAACGACTGTAGCATTTCGTAGCTCAGACTCGACGATTAGGTTGGGCGAGGGGTGTTACAATGTTAACTAGAAGGTTTGACATGAAAGACTTGGATGTTGTAGATGTTATACTAAAAATTAAGATTTCTAGGACATCTGATGGATTTGTGTTATCCCAATCTCATTATATTGAAGAAATTCTTCAAAAATTTTATACAAGTGACAATAGCATTATTAAAACTCCAACAAACTTGAGTGTACATCTATCAAAGAATGAAGGTGAAGGAATACACCAATTGGAATATTCTAAAATAATTGGAAGTTGATTTATGTGATGAACTACACAAGACCAGATACTAGTTGTTCTATTAGCAAACTACGTAGATTTACTAACAATCTAAGGATCATTGGAAAGCAATAAGAAAGTTACTTAAATATTTGAGGTACACCTTAGATTATGGACTTCACTATACAGGATACCCTGCAGTATTAGAGGGTTATAGTGATGCCAATTGGATATCTGGTACTAAAGATTTAAAATCCACAAGTAGATACATTTTCACACTTGGTGGAGCTGTAGTCTTTTGAAAATCTTCCAAGAAAATGTGTATTGCAAGATCCACGATGGAATCAGAGTTTATCGCTCTTGATAAAGCTAAAGATGAAGCTGAATGACTTCAAAATTTCTTAGAGGATATTCCATGTTGGCTAAAGCCAGTGCCAGCTATTTGTATCCATTGTGAAATTCAGTCATCAATTGGAAGGGCTCAAAGTAGCATATATAATGGTAAGTCTAAACATATTCATTACAGACATAATACCGTTAAACAATTACTCTCAACTGGAGTAATTTCGATTGATTATGTAAAATCAAGGGAAAATATTACGAATCCACTAATGAAATGTTTAACAAGAGAGCTTGTGTATAATTTACCAAAGGGAATTGGCCTAAAGCCTTTATAAGAAATAAAAAAAAAGGTTATGATGGTAACCCTACCTAGTTGACTAGAGATCCTTAGATCTATGTTCAAAGGGAAAGCTAAGTCATATTGTATTTTTAGTAGCACTTGAAAGTTATTTTTATTTCTTGTCTATTTCTATGGTGAAAAATAAAAGTGTTAACTATAAAGAGATAAGGATGAATTGTACTCTTAATGATTCCCATGGCTTGATTTTCGAATAGGGTATAAGCAAAATACTATTAATGTGAAATCACCTATATGAATGAGAATTGTGACTGTTTCTTTAAGGATTCCTAAAAGGCTGAATTCTCTAAAGCATTCATGAAACTGGGACTTGTTCAGGGCCAAAATGAACACAACCGTGAGAATAATGGAATTTCAAGGCAGAAGCTATGTAAGTATTATTGTCTTGGTTTACACTAAGAGGCTAGATAGTTTAACATATCAAGTTCACTAATTAGGCGAGTAAACTACACTAAGGAAAGTTTAAAGCCAAAATTTACTTCCCCTAATGTAGTATTCGTCTAATACAATTTTCTCTCTACAAATCACTAAGTCTTATTACTAGTTAGAAGATTTTCATTCATGTGGGTTTGATGAAAATAGAAAATCTATGTATATTGTACAATACTTTGTTTCTCCAAAATAGCCTTAATTCAAGACTTAATTCACTATTAGCTCTGGAAGAGAGATTCTTAAACAAAGATGGTAGGTTCAAACCATTGGCACTTACATGCATATTTTTTAATAGGACTTAAATGTTTTTTTTTAAATATTTGTGAAATTGTTAGAATATAAGTTTAATAAGTGTTAACTTATATTTTTTTCTTTTAAATACAATAAACTTTAATTTGCTTTAAACTTTTACTTTCATTAAATATTAAAAATATTAAACATTTTTTTTCTTTGAAATGATGTTATTGAAGTTCTAAGAGGCAATTACATTAAATTGCGTATACTAGGTGACGGACGATTTCACCTTAAAAACAAAGAGTTTAATATTTGACAATAATTTTAAATTTTTTATTCATTGAATCTATTCTCGCAACTTTTAATTATTTAATTTTAACAAAGATTATAAATAAATGAAACATATAAAATACATATTTATTATTAAAAATTTCCAAACAGCATCAGCAATAATATAATCAAAATAGAAACTATTTAAATGGTTAAGAAAGAAAAGAGCAAAACATATCATTTTCATATTTCAAAAAAAGATAATCAAAGTAGAAACTTATGAAGATTAACAACATAAAATATCGAAAGAAGAAAAGCATGCATATCCAGCTAAGCTTTGATTTTATTTTAATTAGTACCAAAAATATTATTTGCAGCAATATGTATATAGAAGTCATGTTTAGTTAAGGTTTGGGAGCGGGTTGGTGCTTCGGCTTTACGCAATGTCCAAAAGTTAGACGGGAATTGGTAATAATATGCATTTATACAATTATTGGTAGACCCCATTTTAATGAGTATCGTATTAGTTTGAATTACAATTTTTCAAACTTAATAATCATTTTACATTCCACCGTAAACCTTAAATTATCCATTCTCTTTCTGTCTCTTATATGAATGAATAATTTTCCATCCATTTATGTACGAAGCTGATTTTTTTTTACTGGTGAAAACCATTATTACATTTTCATTACATATAAATTACTTTTTATTATTAATAAAATTTGTCGAGTTATAAAACAGTTGTTAATTTAGTTTTAAATACTTTTATTTAATTAAGTTCGTACTACAAAAATGACTAAACAACTATGATAAATTCATAAATCACCGCAATGAAGGTTATTAGAGCATAATTTTTTTTAGATTTTTTTTTACCTGACTTGAGTTTTGAAAATGAAACTATTTTAATTATAAAATTCAAATTGTGAACTTTTCATACAAGTATATTTAAAAAAGTTAAAATATATTATAAGTCTTTATATTTTTTTAAAATTTGAAAATATAGTCTTTAAACTTTTTATTTTTAGAAATTTAATCATTCCACTTTTTATATTTTAAAATTTAGATCCAGTTATAAACTCTATTGATGCAAAGATTAGAAAGAAAATTATTAGTCGTGGAAATATCATGAATTCCTATTTTAAGGGACTGTGGGGAGGGGTCTTATAAAGGTTATGGTCTAGTGTTGGGCTTGTCCTCAAGGCCTTGTAAGCAATAATTCTATTAAGTAGGGCAAGTGCAGAGTTATGAGATGTCCTATTAAGATGTGATATAATTTTCTTAGAACATGATTGGTTATGTCGTAGGTAATCGATAATAGAATTCTTTTTTATATGTTTTATAAAGTGACGAAAAAAGTCTTATATAAATCTTGATAGGATTTTAGTGACAAATCTTTAAGTTGGGAAAACCTTCTTTCAAAATTAAAATAGTTGGTTTGGTGAAGAATCAAACTCAAGTGATGATTATATATAACAATACTATTTCTATAATAATTTAAAAAAACATAAGTACAATGATATCTTTTGAAAAATCATAACACAACATATATATATACATATATATTTGACTCTTATTGTGCCAAAGATGAATAAATATTGTATAATTAAAATCATTAAAAGTAAGTAATTGTAGAAATTAGTAAATAACTTGCTATAACAGCTCCTAGTATTTAGGGATTAGTTCTTTGTAATTAACAGTTAATATACGTACAAGCATGCTAGTTAGTTACTACCTACCTACTATATAACAAAAAAGTTGTAGCAACAAAAAAGATCAATACATGAAGCACTTTATTATCTCTCATCTTTTCAATTGATTGTTTCCCCTTTTCAATCGATTGTTTCACTATCTATTGATATCTTAACATGGTATCAATGGCCATGATCAATGTTTTCTTGCTTTCCTGCGTGTTTTCTTCTTAATCTTCTTCGATGGCAGTCCCTCAACCTCTTTCTCTTACCATTGACTTTCATCACCCTCTTTATCTTCATCCCTCCGATACTCCTTGCACTTTATTGGTCCCTCATCAACTTCTTAGCTTGGAGAATTATACTGTCTGGAGTCGATCAATGAGAATTGCTTTCCTTGCCAAAAACAAACTTGAATTTGTTAATGCATTTGTTCATAGGCTGATCTTCCAGTCGATCTTCATCCTCAATGAGACTGTTGCAATGATATTGTTCTTTCTTGGATCCTCAACACTGTTTTCCAAGAACTTTCAACTGGCCTTGTTTTCACTTCAAGTGTCTGCCTTGTTTGGAAGGATCTTTAAAAACGTTACAACAATTTTGATGGCTCCAAATTTTATTATCTCCATCACACTCAAGGTACTTCTTCTGTCTCCACGTATTTCACACAACTCCGCCTTGTACGAGACGAGTATGATGTTTTAGTACTTTGCTCTCCATATGGCTGTGAACATGCTCGAATCGCATCTGCCTCTTTTTTCAGTAACAACTCTTTCAATTTCTAATGGGCCTCAATGATTCTTATTCTATTATGTGTATTGAAAACTACTTATGCAACCGCTGCCTTCAGTCAATCAAACTTAGTCCATGCTTGTTCAGAAAGAATCTCAACTTCAACTCTCCTCTCCACTACTTTCTGCATCTAAGCCTACTCCCCTTTACTCCTCGACTACTACTACTAGCAGCTCCAATTGTAGGTTCAATGGCACTTGTGATCACTATCATGTTCGGGGCCATAAATGTGAAAATTGTTATAAACTAATTCGTTTCCCTCATGATTTTAAGTTCACTCACAAGAAACAAGTTGCTACTCATGGCACCTCCTCGATTGATTCAATTAAACCAATTATTTCGTCCTCTGTTCAGGCTCCATCTGCTCTTACTTTAACATCAAAATAGTACTAGCAACTCCCGACTCTTAACTTGTAACACCTCTAACCGAGTTATTTGTCGAATTCGGGTATGAAGCATCACAGTCAAACTGGGTTGATGTACACATCTAAATATTACTATTTTAAAATTAAATTATGTTACCTATTTATAAACATCTTACAACAACGACAAATTTAAATAAAATTTCATTATCACAATTCCAAACTCTAAGAAAACTACATAAATCCATTATATATGCCCTCATAGTGAAGCTTCTAAAGGTACCCCCTTCCTATATGCATGTTACTTTACTGATAGAGCTCATTGATTCAACACTACTTGGCTAGGTCTCTCATCGAGTCCCTTATTCTACAAATCCTGCAAAACATAGTTCACACTTTAGTAAGTTAGGATGAACTTAATGAGTCTCTACAATACTCAAAATTAGACCCCATCTCTTAGGGGTTTAAATAGAAAGAAACTAAAATATAATTAACTCTCTGCTTGTGCGGGTAAAGCCTCTTAACCCATTGTAACGGCTTTGCTTTTATTTCACTCCTATTCATTTGCGGGCATTTCATTCAGCTAATTACACCTGCGTAATACTATCGACCCACAACATACCTTGATAGTTTCTCAGACAACTCACTATTTTCGCAGACTCCGTCCTTACCATTACTTGTATTCCTTCTTTTGTTTATTCCTAAAGTTGAAATCTTTTTTCCACCATGTCCATATCAGGTAGCCTTATAAGCGATCTACCTTCTAATTACCCTTGGGTAATTTCTCTTTGGTAATCATTCCAAATCTGATTAGTCTACGGTGGACTCTTTCTACTACCCGAACCCTAAAGGGCTTGCTATCATCCTATCTATTGGGATAACTAATAAGATTCCCCATCACTATGGCATATTAAATCCCACTTGGGGCAAATAGTGGTTGGATGATTTCCTTGCAAACCACCATATTCGAGATCTTATGCTTGAAATGGTGTCATGTCTTTCTACAGTGGACCTCTTTGGCTTTAATTACCTGTCAGGCTATCCTCGAAGTGTTCATTTGTATTCACTATTTCCCTTTTATTTTGGTTCCCTACAAAGCTAGCCATTTGTCTGGTACTTTCCAAATGGTTTCCTCCCTGATGAGGAATTGTCTTAACAGACATATCTGTGATACGTGATATTCACGATAGGTTTTAAAGATTTATGAATGAATCGTTCTTGAGACTAACTTATTATCACGATTAAGGCAAGTGTACCTACAGTAGTATAGTTCAGCAAGACCGGATTGTCGAACCCAAAGGAACCACGAGTACTAGTATTTACTTCCTTTTTATTATCTAGCCTAAAAATTAAGAGGTTTGGTTATTTAAACTAATTACTAAACTAAGAATGCACAGAAAGAAATTTTGGGAAAATACTTTTTAGAAAATTCGATTAATTAAGACAATACCTAAGAAAAATCCACCTAGACTTCACTTGTTATTTGACTCTAAACCAGACGATTTATTCATTTGACTTGATCCGTAGAAATCCCTAAGTTATATTATTATCTCTCTCGAGACTAATAACATCTAACCCTAGGTTGATTAATTGAAATCTCTTTCTAATTAACGCCTTAGTGTTGCATTAACTCCATCTATGGATCCCCTTATTAGGTTTCACCCTAATCCGATAAAATCTTATCACCCTATCTCCAGGCGTGCAATCAACTCTGCTTAATTATGATAAATTTACTCTTAGACAGGGTCTATTCCTCCTCTGAATAAGAGCATTAACTTGAATCAATATCCTAGAATATTAAAACAATGATTAAGAACACATAATTAAGAACAAGTCAAATATTTATCATACAATTCAGATAATAATAACAAGATCTATCTTAGGTTTCATTCCCCTTAGGTATGTAGGGGGTTTAGTTCATACTTATGAAAGAAAACATCTCAAAAGCATAAAGATAACAAAACATAAGAAAACTCAAAACTCCTGAAGGAACTTGAAGGGAGATCTTCAGTCTTGATGATGAATCCAGCTTCTGAGATGGATCAATCTGCGTTTCTTGAGTAATTCCTTACTTCCTACTTTGCGTCCCCTTCCTAAGTGCCTCTTCAGGTGTTTAAATAGGCTTTAGAATGCCTAACAGCCCTTAAAATTGGCTTTTTTCGAATAGGACTATACTTGGGCTCGGCAGGGACACGCCCGTGTGACACGTCCATGTGCAATTACTCCAGCCCGTGGTCAAGGCTATTGAATAGGCACGGGCGTGTAGTCTACCCGTGTAAGTCGTGCTTCGATCCTGCCAAATGGACACGGTCGTGTGACACGCCCGTGTGAGGAAGTCCAGGCCATGTTGATTTCCTACGTGGGTCCATTTTTTCTGTTTTCGTCCTGTTTCTCGCTCTTTTTACTCTCCTATACTCACCTAAGTATAAAACATGAAATTAAAGGATTAGGAGCATCGAATTCACCAAATCTAAGGAGAAATCATCCATAAATGTGCTAAGCATGGGATAAAAATATGTATAAATTATGGTTTATCAAATACCCCCTCACTTAAGCGTTTGCTTTTCCTCAAGCAAAATCCTCAACTCGCAATCAAAAGAAATTCTTCTCAATTTATAATCCCTATCAATAATATCTCAAAATAATCCATAAGTATTCATACATTGAAAATTCAACAAAAAGTACATCAAAGTTTCAAACATTCCAAGTTGAGCATTTTATCACGAAAACATAGGTGTCTCCCCTCATCTAAGTGATTAACTTTGATCAAAATATCACGGAGTTTAACATCCTCACTAAAGATTCACTCAAATCACTCAAGGTTTTTAAGGACATCGAATAGAGCACTCATTAGTCAATATGAAAAGTTATTACCATAGGCTTGCTTGAAAATCAAATCTCCACCACTATATATTGAGCTGATACATCAATCCAAAAGGTCTTTTAGAGGGTTGTAATGTGGCTTTGGTTAGGGGGTATGGTCATAAGCTGAAAGAAAAGGTTAGAATCGAGATTGAATTGAAAAATTACCTAGCTAGAAAATAACTAATTATCAGTTGAATACAAGTAAGCTTCTTCTCAGAGTATGGAATTAACACTCAAGCTCAAAAACGACGAATTACTACTAATATGTATTGAAGTATTTTTTTTAAGAACAAGTCAAATAACATAGAACTTAATTATCACAATGAAGAATAAAACATAGTTAAGCAATTATTTCAAATTAAATCTCGACAAAAAATAGGGGTCAAATTAAGGGATTTCAATAATAATGAGTTATGGATTAATATTAAGGGTAAATCAATTAATGGCTTGTTAGGCTCAAAGGGGTTCACTAAGGGTTAATTATGAAGGTAGGCTTTTGTGGAGTGAGTGGGTTAAACTTAAGTGCCTTTATCATCTTGACATATCAAATCAAATGGTGTGGTCTTAACATGCATAATCAAGCAAGTTCTAGAATAACAAATCAAAATTGATGCACTCATAATGAAAGTGAGCATAAAAAAAATAAAATATGCTCTAAAGGCTCAAGATCTCACAAAAATTATGGCTTTTTGATGTTCAAACATGTGAATTTCAACTCAAGATAATACCTAAACTTAGGGAAACAACCTAAAAGTTTTTAATTCTTCAGAAATTAACTTATCATGCTTGATTCCCTAACGTCTTAAAGATTAACAATCAATGCATAAATGCCTATGTTTTAATTCAAGACATATCAATAAAAATCATAAATTAATTAGAATTCATTCTAATAGTGATATGAGTGATTCACATGAGAATAAGACAAAATTCAGGGATTTCTAATTATGATATAAAAGACCCCCAACACTTAAAATGTACATTGCCCTCAATGTACAAAGATAGATATATTGAGAAATAATCATAAGATAGGAAGATAAGTGAAACTTCCTGAATGATGAATGAACTCCTTAAATTGGAGTTATGGAGAATAATCGGCCAAGGCAATGATGAGAGTGGAGGAGGATACTCCGGTGGTGGTAGAGTTTCATTAGTCCATAAGTCCTACGCCAAAAGAATATTATATCTGGTAGTAGCCATGGTCGTGGTCGAGCAGGACATGGCAGTCGTGGAGAGCCTTTCCCAGTGGAGTTTTCAGTTCCTATGTGATGATGAGCTTTGAAGCTCTTTATAACTGTGATAGAATCAGGAACTTTTTAAGGAATATAAGGAAGCATAATTACTCGTAATGAAATAGCCAAAACTATAAATTATTCAATAAAAAATATAAAAACTAAAATTAAAATAGTATTAAAGAAAAATAAAATAAAAAGTACTTAAATAAGATAAATAAAGATAAAAGTGAAAATAAAAATAATAAATAAAATGTTTTTAAACATCGTCATCACCGGATGGTTCGCGAGGTGGTGGTGGTGATAAGATGTGAAGGTGCTGACAAATCTGGTGAACTGTAGCATCAATGTGATCAAAACACTGAAAACACTACTGCTCAAATAGAGTAAGGCACTCAGAGATGTCAGAGTATGAAGTCGCCGCATGAACTGGATGATGGATGGGTGGTGGCTGAGATGGTGGGTCCTCATGACGTGGAGGGACATCATCAGTAATGTCCTCTCGGTCCTCCTCCTTGATAGACTGGACGAGGCGGTACTGAGGAGGGTAGGTGCCACGTCGTTTCTTGATCATCCTCATATTTAGCATGCTCGAGATGTCCTGTGGGGACATCTGGTCGATAAGAGTGAGGGAGAATGATTGTGCTTCAGTGTTGAGGAGCCCGAAATGCCGAGCCAATCGAGTCACATAGGGCTCAATAGAGATGAACCCTCTTCTATGTCGCTCGTATGATGGCGAATGGCAAGGGCGATGAAGTAGGCAAGGTCGAAGACGTGCCCATTCACCATACTCCATAAAAATAGGCATCGTGAGTCTTGACGACACTGGTGCTCTCTCGTTGTCCCATCAGAGTATGGGCCAAGATGGCTTGTAGGTATCACAGGGATGGGGCGAGGGCCGATGCCTTAGAGCGGCTAGGATCATAGGTGGCTGAGGCAGGGACGAGATCCTTCCAGTACTTTGAGAGAGAGTAGTAGATGTGGCGGTGGAGGGTGTCGAGTTTATTTTTGTCCATGAACTCCTCTGTGTGTAGCCCTAGTGCAATCCCAAACTCGGGTACACTCAACTAGTGCACTAGACCACCAAGGCAAAACGGACCGTTCTAGGAACGTTGAAGTTGGTCATGACGATCTGAAGATGGAACATCGAGTAAAGTTCTAATGTAAACTCGAGATACGTCAGCTCGACGATCTCAAAGAAGAGCCCTTACTGGTCAGTCGTCAGGAGGGCTCAGACCGCGTCAGCCAATTGAATTTGTTCAAGTGTGGCCATGTCAAAACAGCGGCCCATACCTAGGGGTCGGGCTCGTAATATCTGAAATAGCTCCACCTGGGGTCCTAAAGGGAACTCGAGGAAAGTGTGACGGGTCTTAGCGGTAGGACCCGAGAATGACGCTGCTCCTTTCCTCTTTTTTGAGGTGGGGACAGCGGTCTTCTTACCACGTGAGGATGACATTGTATACCTACATTGAAAAGTCGAAGTTCAACCAATACACCCCAAAAATAGCATGGAAAAACAAAACTAAAACAACTAAAGCAAATATATCAAGTTATTAAAATAGGACTATGGGAATAATACAACGGGAATATCTAATGCATGAATGTATGTGGGTAAACATAAAATCCATGGAAACAAGAAAAATGGATGAATGTAGTATGAAAAATGGAAATATTCTTTAATGACAAGCATGAGTATTTTTATTATTCTAATATTAATATTCACTTAAGATAGTCAAATGGATCAGAGAAGTCATGAAATAGGCAAAATATTTAAAGAAAATAGATAGAAAAGAGTAAACAAATGCAAAAGGGAGAAGCTTGGGTCGTCGAAAACAGTGTTGTAGGCAGCGCACGGGCGTGGCAGGTACGGCGTGTAGAGTTGCAGCAGCTAGGGTTAGGGATTTTTGAGGGGGATGATGAATAGTGAGGGGTTTATATAGATTTTGGGGCACACGGTCGTGGGGCACGCCTATTTGCCCTAATTTTTGCCCGTGTGTTTCATGATTTTTAAATTTGGGTGCGTTTGACATTCAGCCCATGCCAATGTTCCTTGGGCATGTGGGTGCACACGGCTATGTCGTACAGCCATGTCTTGCTTCATTCGTTTCTCTCACGCCAGTGTACATAGGTCCATGCCCGTGTTAGTTTGACAGTGTTGACCACGGGTGAATGGCAAGTGTTAAATTCTCAGTTTCAAACACTGTTTCAAGGCCCGGGCGTGTCACACGCCTATGTTGTTCTGGCAGTTTCGCCCATCGTCATGTCGCACAACCGTGGTAACTTATCGCATCCCGTGTTGGGGAAAATTTTTTCCCTATTTTCACACGGTCGTATCGCACGACCGTGTCTCCTCTTGGGGTGTGAGCACGGCCTAAGGTGTGCCCATGTGCCTGGCCATGTAGATGGAAAACCCTGTGTTTCAAGACTTAGTTAGTAGGTTAGATGTGAAAAACTAGAATTTAAATAAATCATTACAATTAGTGCTCGGGTTACCTCCCGAGAAGTGCTTATTTATAGTCTTAAGCTGGACTTACCTCTCTTTTACATGGTTAAGGTGGTGCGAGGAGATTACACTCCTCATCCCTGCTATCAACTTTATCAACATAAGGTTTAAGACGAGTATTGTTTACCTTAAAAGTGCCGAATTTGGGATGAACTACCTCGATTGTACCATATGGGAAAATACTGAGTACCGTGAGAGGAATTTCTTCATTAGGTTCAGAAGTGGCAATGCGAGGATCTGTTGCATCTAGTAGTACTTTGTCTCCAACCTTAAGTTGATTTGGTGATGTATTGAGCTCGTCCTGGCTCGGTTTTTATTTATCGAGTGTTTTCGGTTTTTGTGTCCGCTATTCATCTAGCTCCTCGATTTGTAGCCATCGCTCTTCATAGATAGGTCATTTGATGTTGCTTGAACATGGCTGTGTAGGTTCTTCGAACTTATTTCCTACAAAGTAGGTTGCACCACATGGTCAGTTTTAGTAGAATGATTTATTCAACTACCTTCAATTTTTTATGTGTTACTCGAATTACGAGCTTGAAGGGTGATTGTTTCGTCTCCCACATGAAGTGTGAGTTCACCTGTACCAACATCAATAATGGTTCTAGCAATTGCTAAAAAGGGTCGTCCTAAAATAAAAGGTGCATTACTATCCTCTTCCATGTCTAGAACAACAAAGTCTACTGGGTATATAAATTTATCGATCTTAACAAGAACATCTTCAATGATACCCCTAGGAAATCTAATAGTTTTATCAGCCAATTGAATGCTTATCCTAGTTTGTTTGGGTTTCCCAAGACCTAGCTGTTTAAACATTTTATAATAACATTAATGCTTGCCCCTAAGTCAGCCAATGCATTATGAACATCTAAACTACCAATTAAACAAGGAATCGTAAAACTCCTCGGATCTTTCAATTTATTGGGTAGCTTATTCTGTAAAATGGCTGAGCAAACTGCATTCAACTCCACATGCGACGCCTCTTCCAACTTTCATTTGTTTGCTAGAAGCAACCTTAAAAATTTGACTGCGTTTGGCATCTACGAGAAAGCTTCGATAAATGGTAAGTTAATATGTAGTTTCTTTAATAGTTTAAGGAATTTGTCGAATTGTTCATCTGTACAGTCTTTCCTTGTCGCATTGGGGTATGGCACCCGTGGTTTGTACTTTTTACTTACAATTTTTTGCTCACTGTGGACTGCCTCACCTTTATCTTGACTTACCATAATGCCTTGCCTCGGTTCTGATGCAGGCTCAGCTAACCCTTCCTTGTCTTGAGTGGTAATCGCATTGAGTTGTTCCCTTAGGTTAGATTCTGTGTTACTCGGGAAACTACCTTGTCGTCGTTCAGAAATCAGTTTGACGAGTTGGCCTATCTGGGTTTCGAGCCCTTGGATTGACGCTTGTTGATTCTTAAGGGCTATCTCGATATTCTGGAAACGAGTTTCTGACACCGAGATGAATATTGTTAGCATCTCCTCAAGGTTTGGCTTTTTCTCTTGTTGGTAGGGTGGTTGTTGGAAGCCTGGAGGTGGTGGTCCCTGATTTCCTTGACCGCCCCACGAGAAATTGGGATGGTTCCTCCAACCAACATTATAAGTGTTACTATACGGGTTATTTTAGGGTCTAGAGTTATTGTTATCCATATATTAGACTTGTTCCTCCTTGATGTTAGGGTTGAAGGGTTGATATTTTGTGCAGGCTCCTCCTCCATTTGAATCGCACCTCATCACTGGATGTACCTGAGTAGAACCACACAAACCATCAATCTTTTTATTTAAGAGTTCTACTTGGTTAGATAGCATAGTGACCGCATCGAGGTTGCAAACACCGGCTACTTTCGTCATCTTTGTCCTCATAATTTGCCACTGATAGTTATTCAGTGACATCTCCTCAATAAATTCGTAAGCTGCCTCAGGTGTTTTGTTATTCAAAGTTCCACCAGCGGCTGCATCGATGAGTTGCCTTGTTGAGGGGTTCATACCGTTGTAAAACGTCTGAACCTCTAGCCAAAGTTGTAACCCATGGTGAGGACATATTCTGAAAAGATTCTTGTATCTCTCCCATGCATCATAGAGTGTTTCTAAATCCATCTGCACAAAGGAAGAAATGTCATTCCTCAACCTAGCCATTTTAGCCGGTGAAAAATATTTAAGTAAAAACTTTTCGGTCATTTGTTCCCAAGTAGTGATTGACCCTAGTGGTAATGAGTGCAACCACTATTTAGCTTTGTTCCTCAATGAAAAAGGAAACAACCGAAGGTGAATAGCATCATCAGAAATGCCATTGATCTTAAAAGTATCGCAAAACTCCAGAAAATTTCCAAGTGATTGTTTGGCTTCTCATCCTGTAAACCATCAAACTGAACAAACTGTTGTATCATTTGAATTGTGTTAGGTTTCAGTTCAAAATTATTTGCAGCAATAGCAGGTCTAACTATACTTGACTCAATTCCTGTTAAATTAGGTTTAGCATAATCATACATAGTTCGTGGAGCAGGATTCTGATTTTCTGGATCAGCAGCTATCGCAGGAGGTAGCGGATTTTCTTAATTTTCAGCCATCTCCTCGGTTGTGGTGGAATTATTGTCCTTTTTCTCTTTCTCTGTGTATCGTAGGCTTCGCCTTATTTCTCTTCGGTTTCTGCAAACTGTGCGATTGATCTCACTATCAAACAGTAATGGTCTCAACGGGTTTCTTCTAGTTATACACTATAAAAAAACTTCCAGGAACGAATAAAAGAAAAATTAAAAAATAAAATAAAATTTTAAATTGTAATAAAAGTAAAATGGCTAAAGTAATAAAAATCGAGTGTTCCTAATATCCTAGTTCCCCGTCAACAGCGTCAAAAACTTGATACGTGATATTCGCGACAGGCTTTAAAGATTTATGAATGAATCGTTCATGAGACTAACTTATTATCACAATTAAGGCAAGTGTACCTATCGAAGAGTAGTATAGTTTAGCAAGACCGGATTATCGAATCCAAAGGAACCACGAGTACTAGTATTTACTTCCTTTTTATTATCTAGCCTAAAACTTAAGAGGTTTGGTTATCTAAACTAATTACTAAACTAAGAATGCACAGAAAGAAATTTTGGGAAATTACATTTTAGAAAATTCGATTGATTAAGACAATACCCAAGGAAAATTCCACCTAGACTTTACTTGTTATTTGACTCTGAACCAGATGATTTATTCATTTGACTTGATCCGTAGAAATCCCTAAGTTATATTATTATCTCTCTCGAGACTAATAACATCTAACCCTAGGTTGATTAATTGAAATCTCTTTCTAATTAACGCCTTAGTGTTGCATTAACTCCATCTATGGATCCCCTTATTAGGTTTCACCCTAATCTGGCAAAATCTTATCACCCTATCTCTAGGTGTGCAATCAACTCCACTTAATTATGACAAATTTACTCTTAGACAGGGTCTATTCCTCCTCTGAATAAGAGCATTAACTTGAATTAATATCCTAGAATATTAAAACAAGAATTAAGAACACATAATTAAAAACAAGTCAAATATTTATCATGCAATTCAGATAATAATAAGATTTGTCTTAGGTTTCATTCCCCTTAGGTATTTAGGGGTTTAGTTCATACTTCTGAAAGAAAACATCTCAAAAGCATATAGATAACAAAATATAAGAAAACCCAAAACTCCTGAAGGAACTTGAAGGGAGATATTCAGTCTTGATGATGAATCCCACTTCTAAGATGGATCAATCGAATTTCCTTGAGTAATTCCTTACTTCCTACTCTGCGTCCCCTTCCTAAGTGCCTCCTCAGGTGTTTAAATAGGCTTTAGAATGCCTAAGAGCCCTCAAAATTGACCTTTTCCGAATAGGACTATACTTGGGCTCAGCAAGGACACGCCCGTGTGACACGCCCGTGCGTGATTACTCCAGCCCATGGTCAAGGCTGTTGAATAGGCACGGGTATGTAGTCTACCCGTTTAAGTCGTGCTTCGATCCTGCCAAATGGACACAGTCGTGTGACACGCCAGTGTGAGGAAGTCCAGGCCGTGTTGATTTCTCACGTGGGTCCATTTTCTCTATTTTCGGGCCATTTCTCACTCTTTTTACTCTCCTATGCTCACCTAAGTATAAAACATGAAATTAAAGGATTAGGAGCATCACATTCACCAAATATAAGGAGAAATCATCCATAAATGTGCTAAACATGGGATAAAAATATGTATAAATTATGGTTTATCAATCTGTCATCATGTATTATTTCCTAGTTAATGGGTTCTAATTAACCCCTCTTTTCTTGTTGGCCATCATATATGCTTTTGTTACCTCTCTAGCTTATAAGGTTTCTCTAAGCACCCTTTGGTGGCTCTATCCTTAGCTAAACCTTATCTCATTCACTTGTCACCAGGCATCATTAGTGCATCAACACCTGTGATTACTTCTTGCTGGTTAACATCCTTATGCCCTACTGGTTTGCATGACTACTACTCAGTAGTCCTTTCTTATTCCCATTACGTTCCCTATTCATTGGTGGATTCCTGTGACCCGTTGGTTGACTATTGCCTCTCCATATTTTCATTTTCCTTCTAACCCTTTTTTTGGGGGGGGCTTATCCTACGTCTACTATTCTGATTTTCCACTCATGTTTATTATCTCAGAGAACTCTCTATGGTTCCAAAATTGAGCTATAGTCTTACACCTCACAATTCTCGTGTTTACTATCCCGATGGACTATCATTTGTTTAGTGTCCCGAAGGACTATCTATGATGTCGTAGTGTCTTTCAGCTATGGTCTTACATGATATAACCCTGTGTTTACCGTCTCAGTGACTATCAAAGGATGCCATAGCGTCTTCTAGTTGAGGTCTTAATCTTATTTACCATTCTGACGTGCTTTCATATGTTGTCGTAGTGTCTTTCAGCAATGGCCATACTCATCTTGGCGTATAGCACCTGATCAGACCCATGGCCTAGCCATGATCTTTCTTATATACTTTTCTCATTATATTCCATCCATTCCTTCATTTCACTATTCCTAAGCTTAATGCTCAAACATTGCAATATCCCTTCCGTAAAACTCGAAGCTTCGCCCATCACGGGTGCACACGACAACACCTTGTGGAGTTATCTAAGAGAATCACCCATTTTCCCTTCCTAACTTCATCTAATCCTAGCGATGTTTCCCTTACATGTTCCACTATAATAGACATGCATTTTACATATTAAATATCATGGTATCATAGTTAATTCATGCATAATGAACTAGAATGGAGGAAACTCATACATCTCTATGCTCTTAAATGTACCTAGCCTTTCTGGGGTTAGAGTGTAGAAACTCACCTGATACTCCTTTTTTCCTTGCTAGCTCAACTTCTCCGAATAGAGCTTCCATTCTCCTGACAATAGCTTACTGGATTCTCTATTTTTTTGACTCAGACCTCTTAATCTCTTCTCGACACAGAGCTTCCCGTAATCATCCATTTTTCGTAGCAACAAAGAAGATTAATGAAGGGAAAAAAATGAAACAGAATTAAGATGAATCCTCTCTTGGAAGTCACCTTTCAACTATTTATAGCCTTTCTCACATGGTCTTCAACTGTGTAAAGGTCATACCCGGATATCCTAAATACCCAAACTCGATAAACAATCGAGGATCTAACTGAATGGGATTAGAAATTCATGGACACAAATAAGACACTTAGAACTTAAGTCGCTGGTTGGGGAAGAGTTGAATCTCAAAACCAATTTTGTTGGATTAATATCGACTGGTTCCATAATAGAAAACAAAATAATTAGGATTGTATGGTAACGACGATCTATGAAGATCATGCCAAGGGGGTATAAATAGGACGAGTTGGAAACAAAATTCTTCATAATTCTGTTAACCATCTTCCCCTCCTCTAAACCAAGTATCTTCTCCTTCAAGTAAACTGAAGAAGAAGAAGAAGAAGAAGAAGAAGAAGAAGAAGAAGAAGAAGAAGAGGAGGAGGTGGTGGTTGTGGAAGGTTTTGTATGTCATTACCATCATGAGGTACCAAGTTTGGCAATAGAAGAATAAGGAACTCCAGCCAGGATGAAGGAAAACTCTAGCAAAATGACAAGTTGAGCCACCAAGAATAAAGATTTAAGGTGAAACTCTAATCTCCAATCTGGTTAGTCTAATTCATATTGGGATAGTATGACATGTATGCATAGTAGCATGAGTAATTGTTGTTGCATGTTAAAATGTATGAAATGGTCATGGTATGATTTAAGGGTTTGTTGTATGCCATGTTATTATGTTGGATGACAATATGTTCATGTTTTACATGATAATTGTGGGGAAGAAACCTTAAGGGGTTAGATGAAGATAGGAGGGGAATAGGGAGAGAACCCATTAGTTATTGCCTCGGGTGAAGCTCCGGTTAGGTGGTGTTAAGTAGGTAATGGGAGGAAGGTTAGGGAAAAAAATTATGGAATTATATTTACTGCGATGACAGTATCGACTGGTCCTTCAAGGTAACACCTTGACGACGGTATATGACGTAAGACCATAGATGAAAGAGGCTATAGAAGTCTAGTATATGGTACGTAGCGTAAGACCATGGATGAAAGATGTCATGGCAGTATGGTACACGGTAATAATAAGGGCGTAAGACCATCAATGAAAGACATCATGATAGCACGATATTTGGTATAAGATATATAATATAATACCATAGATAAAAGATGTTGTAGAAACCAAGTATGATGAGTAAGACCATGGATGAAAGATGTCATGGCAGCATGGTACACAGTAATGATAAGGGTGTCAGACTATCGATGAAAGATGTCATGGCAGCAAGGTATTTGGTGTTATATATACAGTGTAAGACCATAAATGAAAGATACAATGACAGCCAGGTATGATGAGTAAGACCATGGATGAAAGACCCTATGGCCTCTATTGAGATAAGTCTGCCAAAATAATAAACACGGGGTGGTCCACTTTTACCAATAAAATACGAGGAAATTAGGGTGTAAGGCCTTAGCTCGACTAAGACAACCTAAGAAATTCATTGATTATGAGTGCGAATAGTCCATCAAGACATCAAACACGGAGAATACGCTGAGACTGATAATGGTGATATGGTGTTACAAAAGTCCGCAAAGATGGAAGCTGTGAAATGTTATTTTATGAATTAAGATCGGAAGAACAATGAACGACACAATAATTTAAAGGAATGCCTAGGTAAGGAGCGTCTGAATGGCATAGGCCATAATGTTAATAAGGGAACTCACCTAAGGTAAGGTAAAGTGGGATTATGAGCTTGTAAATGAGTCCGTCAAGGAAAATTTGAGGAAGAGGTTCAACCTACTAGTATAAAATTACAAACAATAGAGAGTTCGCATATTCACCAAATCTCCCCAGCTAAATGACCTACAAAATAGGTTGAAGAGAGGGCTTGATCCCACAGGAAGTACAAAGTATCAGTCGAATTATAGAAAGAACATAGTCGAGGTCATGCAGTAAGAATCTGCCAAATGGGTCAAGGCACCCAACAGTTCACCATTGTAACACCCCTAACCCATATCCGACGCCGAAATAAGGTTACGGAGCATTACCAAACTTAAAACTCAAATAATCATACAGTTCAAAGTCATTTCTCATTCCAAACAAAAACCATTCAAATTCAATCATATAGTCCCTAAAACGAGCCCTCGAGGCCCTAAATAGACATTAAGAGTGGTTCGGGACTAAACCGAGTACTTAATAAATTTTTACAAAAACATGGAAATTTTTCAAAGTGCAGGGGACACACGCCCATGTGGCCAGGCCGTGTGTCTCACACGGACAAGAGACACGCTCGTGTCTTAGGCCATGTGGGCATTCGAAGTGGGATCACACGATCGTCTCCCAACCCATGTCCTACCCCGTGTAACTCATTGATTTGAGTCACACAGCCAACCTATACACCCGTGTGCCATGCCGTGTACCCGTCGGAATGGCCTCACACGCCCCTGTGCCAGGCCATGTGAAAATTGGAGGGTATACTGACTTGTGCCACACGATCAAGCCACAAGCCCGTGTGCTAGGCCATGTGAAACAACTGACTTGATTTCTATAGAAGTATCAAGGGACACACGGCCGTGTCACCTGGCAGTATTTCACACATGGCTGAGACACACGCCCGTGTGGACAAAAATAGGCTATTTTTCAAGCGATGTTTTCTCACCCAAGGTGGTACCAACCTAAGCACAGTAATGTACATACAACCATGGCATAAAGAGGCATTCAAAACCAACCAATATCAAGTTTATAACATGTAATATCCATATATACAACATGATATCCATCAACACATTCATTGACCCCTTTAAAACATACTAATCACACTTCCAAGATATCCTTAAATGGTCAAACTCATATGTGAGACATTGTGCCTAAATTATCATGCATGCCACATTTCAATTTCAACCATTTGGTTTCTTAAATACCAATTCACAAAACAAGGCATTCACATAGCAATTATACACCACATATCATAAGGCCATTTACAACAATTTACATATCAAAACATATACCATTTTCAAGCCAAATCAATTTGCTAAATACACAACAAACATATAGGCCACAATAGCCAAAATACCTGTACATGCCATTTAACCAAAATATAAAATTCCAAGTACCAAAATAAGTGTTCGATAGTGTAAGGTAGTCTCTGACAACTTCCAAACTGAGCGAGCTTCTGAATCACTATAAAACACGGAAAATAAAATGGAGTAAGCAATTAAGCTTAGTAATTTCAATTAACAAATAAATTCAACTTACCAAATCCACCATGATTTAGGTAAACAAAAATTAAAGCATAGATTAACTCCAATTGGCCCAAAGCCTAGTACATAATTCATAATCATGTTAGCCATGTATGAATACATCCATTATGAATTACTTCCATATTTCACATTAATACCTGCACAAATGGGTCAAGTCACCCAACAGTTCACCATTGTAACACCCCTAACCCATATCCAATGCTAAAATAAGGTTACGGAGCATTACCGAACTTATAAATCAAACAATCATACATTTCATAGTCATTTCTCATTCCAAACAAAAACCACTCAAATTTAATCATATAGTCCCTGATACGAGCCCTCGAGGCCCTAAATAGACATTAAGAGTGGTTTGGGACTAAACCGAGTACTTAATAAAATTTTAGAAAAACATGGAAAATTTTCAAAGTGCAGGGGACATACGCCCAGGTGGCTAGGCCGTGTGTCTCACACGGACAAGAGACACACTCATGTCTTAGGCCGTGTGGGTATTCGAAGTGGGATCACACGATCGTGTCCCAAACCATGTCCGACTCCTTGTAACTCACTGATTTGAGTCACCCAGCCAACCCATACACCCGTGTGCCATGCTGTGTATCATTCAAAATGGCCTCACACGCCCTTGTGCCAGGCCGTGTGAAAATTGGAGGGTATACTGACTTGTGCCACACGGTCAAGCCACACGCCTGTGTGCTAGGCCATGTGAAACTACTGAAATGATTTCTATAGAAGTATCAAGGGACACACGGCCGTGTTTCACACATGTCTAAGACACACACCCGTGTGGACAAAAATAGGCTATTTTTCGAGGGATGTTTTCTCACCCAAGGTGGTACCAACCTAAGCTCAGCAACGTAAATACAACCATGGCATAAATAGGCATTCAAAACCAATCAATATCAAGTTTATAACATGTAATATCCATACATATAACATGATATCCATCAACACATTCATTGACCCCTTTAAAACATACTAATCACACTTCAAAGATATACCTAAATGGTCAAACTCATATGTGAGACATTGTGCCTAACTTATCATGCATTTCACATTTCTATTTCAACCATTTGGTACCTTAAATAGCAATTCACAAAACAAGGCATTCACATAGCAATTATACACCACATATCATAAGGCCATTTACACCAATTTACATATCAAAACATATACCATTTTCAAGCCAAATCAATTTGCTAAATACACAACAAACATATAGGCCACATTAGCCAAAATACGTATACATGCCATTTAACCAAAATATAAAATTCCAAGTACCAAAATAAGTGTTCGATAGTGTAAGGTAGTCTGTGACAACTTCCAAACTGAGCGAACTTTTGAATCACTATAAAACACGAAAAATAAAATGGAGTAAACAATTAAGCTTTGTAAGTTCATATAACTAACAAATTCAACTTACAAAATCAACCATGATTTAGGTAAACAAAAATTAAAGCATAGATTAACTCCAATTGGCCCAAAGCCTAACACATAATTCATAATCATGCTAGCCATGTATGAATACATCCATTATGAATTACTTCCCATATTTCACATGAATACTTGCACAAATGGGTCAAGTCACCCAACAGTTCACCATTGTAACACACCTAACCCATATCCGACGCCGAAATAAGGTTACAGAGCATTACCGAACTTATAACTCAAACAATCATACATTTCATAGTCATTTCTCATTCCAAACAAAAACCATTCAAATTCAATCATATAGTCCCTAATACAAGCCCTCGAGGCCCTAAATAGACATTAAGAGTGGTTCAAGACTAAACCGAGTACTTAATAAATTTTTAGAAAAACATGGAAAATTTTCAAAGTGAAGGGGACACACGCCCATGTGGCCAGGTCGTGTGTCTCACACGGACAAGAGACACGCTCGTTGTAACATCTCGAAATAGGGCCTAAATAGAATAGTGGTTGTGAAACCACAAATCTAAGATAGAAAAGTTTATTTCGATTAATTTTTATGATTTACCGAGTGATTAGATGCATGTGTTAGAGTATTGATAAGAAATTTTATAGATTGCATGTTTAATTTGCCTATTAGGGCTTATTTGCAGAAGTTGCTGTAACAGCCCAATTTAGGGCCTAAACGGAACGATGGTTTTAGAACCATGAATTCGAATTCAAAAAATTTATTCCCATTTATTTTTAAGGTTTATTTATTGATTAAAATATTGTGTAAAAATATCGTTAAGAAATTTTACTGATAAAGTGCTTAATTGGACTTTTAGGACTAAATTGCAAAAGTTGCAAAATATGTGTTCTAATTCATAAGTACTTGATTGAAATAGGGTTTTAAAGAGGAGGTCCTTAAATGGAATTAGACCATTATATTTCGTTTGGACAAAAATGGGCACGAATAGGACAAAATTTTAAAGAAAGGCTTTAAGGGCATTTTAGTCATTTGGTAATTAAAAGAAATAAAAAGGGAAAATAAAGCCAAAATTGACTCATCTTTTTCATGGAGGCCGAAATTAGCATGGGGGAAGGGATGGCTAGGGTTTTCAAACTTTCCAAACTCAATAGTAAGTCCGTTCTAGCCCCGTTATTCAAGGTCTTTATGTTTTTGGAATCCTGGTAACTTGATTAAGCTTATTCTAGCAATAATTTAAGCTAGGTTTCATATTTGGAAAAATACCCATAGGTGAAATGTGTTTATTTTGATGTTTTATGGTAGAATATGAAGGCTGAAATTATGTTAAACAACTTTTGCTAAGCGGTTTTAAGCAAAAATGAGTAAGACGACTTAATCAGTAAAAGTTGTTATTGTTCATAACTATGTGTTAGAGTGAGACTTTGATGTTTCCATAGAAGGGAAAAATGATCAGCATGTCATAAAACATAAGAATAAGGGATGAATTTTAATTCCCGAGCCTAGGGGCAAAAGTGTAAATATGCAAAAGTTTAGGAGCAAAATTGTAATTTTGTAAAAGTTTGAGTTAAGGACTGTTTTGAATAGTACATTAATTAAATAAGTAAAATATGATGTTTTAGATCTCGGAAAACGAGATTTGAACCTAGAATGGGAGAAAAATCGAAAATCGAAAAAGTTGGTAAAATGACCGTTTTAGTATCGAGGTAAGTTCATATGTATAATAAGCAATAATTTATGCATGTTTCAATGTAAAATTGATATATTTACTATGATTGCTGAGGTGTTGAAAGTAAGTATAATTATGATGATTTAAATGTTCAATATTAATTCGACATGGAAATGAGAAAGTACGTAAGTTTGTATGTAAATAATACATTATCTTTATTACGTTTTTATATTTCAGCATATTTTATGTATTGTAGCTGATTTTTGAATTATAATTGACTATTAGAAGAATGGAATAAAGTATTAGAAAGTGAGATACTTCCCGTTTGAACCTTCGGAATCGTAAGATACAGATGGTATGTAGCTAGGTCACATGTGTAATACGGGATGTATACCATGTGTACAAGAGAGCTACGAGACATTATGAGGTAGCTAGGTCACATGGGTGATACTATGTGTACACCATGTAGATAAGAGAGCTACGGGATATATATAGCTAGGTTGCATGGGTGATACTATGCGTACACCATGTAGACAAGAGAGCTATGAGATAAATGTAGCTAGGTTGCATGTGTGGTTCCAGGTGAAGGACACCATGTAAACAAGAGAGCTACGAGATAAAGTGGCTAGGTCACATGGGTGGTACTAAGTGTTCATCATGTGTACAAGAGAGCCAAAATTATGTGTACAATTGAGCTAGGTCACATGAGTGGTGCTAAGTGAAGGCCACTATGTGTACAAGAGAGCTTCGAATTTTAAAGGTGGGCTGTGTGCGATACCATCGCGTATCTGTTATTATTCCGAAGTGTTCAACTGGGAAATTGATTAATGAAATTATGTATGACTTTGTGATGATAAGTGTAAGTATATACGTGTGTAACTTATGAGCAATATGCTCGATATGTGATTGGAAATTGGAAAGATTGTTATGGGTAAGTGATGAATACAATTGAAGTGTGAAAGATCAAAATTGACAATAAAACTGTTCTAGATAGTTGCAGTGACGAGAGTCTAAAAATTTACCAAAAATAGTAGAAATTGTATAAGAGATTGAATGAGATATCATATTAAAGCTTAATGAGTCTATTTTCATATAACGAAAACAGAGCAAGCAAAGGAATTCTATATTCTGAGATATTTAAGTTTCTATGATACTGGTTCTGAATGACTACGTGATCCCCTGTTCTGACTTTTAAAAATCATTAAAAATTTTAAAAAATTAGTTATGTGATATAATTTATATTTTTGAAATCCTTAATGAGTCTAGTTTTAAATAAAATAAACGATAACATCATATGAGTTTTGTACAAAGACAAAATTTATTTGTAGTGAAGAGTGGTCAGGGCAGTTGAGCAGTAAAATAGGGGTAACTTCAATGAATAAACTGTACTAATTTGCTAGACCAAAAATTCTGAAAATTTTATGGTAATAATATACATGAATCTAGTTTCAATAAAAATTTACTGTTTGTAATTTTGAGTTCTGTAGCTCCATAAATAAATAATTTAGCTGCTGGTACTCTGCTAGACAGCTTATTTTGAACCTGTTTATAATTGTAATAGTGAAAGTATGTGTGTTTGTGATGGTAATATTCCGGGAACATATTGTGACTTTGTTTAATGTATGGTAATGTATTGTCTATTAATATTTATATATTTACTTACTAAGCTATAATGCTTACTCCCTTCCTTTCCTTTTTCCTATAGTGTCGTAGATGTTAGCTCGAGTTGGAGGTCGCCGGAGGTTAAATCACACTATCAAACTATTGATCGATATATAAAGGTTTTAAAGCATGATATGGGCCTTGTAAGTTTTTTTTAAGGGACAGCTTGAATATGTTTGAAAAGTTTAAAATTTGATGAAATTTTATGTCTCAGTTTTAAATGATTACAAGTACTCAAGTCCGGTAATACCTCGTACCCTGTTCCGACATCAGATACGGGTAAGGGGTGTTACACTCATGTCTTAGGCCATGTGGGCATTCGAAGTGGGATCACACGATCGTGTCCAAACCCATGTCTGACCCCGTGTAACTCTCTGATTTGAGTCACACAACCAACCCATACACCCGTGTGCCATGCCGTGTACCTTTCAAAATGGCCTCACACGCCCTTGTGCCAGGCCGTGTGAAAATTGGAGTGTATACTGACTTGTGCCACACGCCCGTGTGCTAGGCCATGTGAAACTACTGACTTGATTTCTATAGAAGTATCAAGGGACATACGGCCGTGTCACCTGGCCGTGTTTCACACATGGCTGAGACACACGCCCGTGTGGACAAAAATAGGCTATTTTTCAAGGATGTTTTCTCACCTAAGGTGGTACCAACCTAAACTCATCAATGTACATACAACCATGGCATAAATAGGCATTCAAAACCAACCAATATCAAGTTTATAACATGTAATATCCACACATACAACATGATATCCATCAACACATTCATTAACCCCTTTAAAACATACTAATCACACTTCCAAGATATACCTAAATGGTCAAACTCATATGTGAGACATTGTGCCTAACTTATCATGCATGCCACATTTCTATTTCAACCATTTGGTACCTTAAATACCAATTCAAAAAACAAGGCATTCACATAGCAATTATACACCACATATTATAAGGTCATTTACACCGATATACATATCAAAACATATACCATTTTCAAGCCAAATCAATTTGCTAAATACACAACAAACATATAGGCCACATTAGCCGAAATACCTATACATGCCATTTAACCAAAATATAAAATTCCAAGTACGAAAATAAGTGTTCGATAGTGTAAGGTAGTCTCTGAAAACTTCCAAACTGAGTGAGCTTCCGAATCACTATAAAACATGGAAAATAAAACGGAGTAAGCAATTAAGCTTAGTAAGTTCATATAACTAATAAATTCAACTTACCAAATCAACCATGATTCAGGTAAACAAAAATTAAAGCATAGATTAACTCCAATTGGCCCAAAGCCTAACACATAATTCATAATCATGTTAGCCATGTATGAATACATCCATTATAAATTACTTCCCATATTTCACATAAATGCCTGCACTAGTTTGTTTCGAACTCATATAATTTCATATCATCATTGTGCTCGTTGAACCATTTGGAATACTATCGAATACTCGAGTATCTTGCACACTAAGTGCCAATACGTGGCCAAAACCACCTCTATCTCATATCTCATATCTCATATAGATGCTCACTCTCAAGCCATCACTAGATCTACTCACACAAGCTGTCTGTCAAGACGTATCAACATAGTGCTGCTCACACAAGCTGTAAATTATCCGCAACACATGCCAGAAGCTCAACCACTGGTAGGACGCACGAGGCCAGCACCCAAAACACGGTAACCCCTAATAACATGTCATTTGTATCCTATTTATTCCTAAGGTTAAACCTAGATATTTACGTCGTCAATACTTCATTGAACATTCCCATGGAGTCGTATCATCACAATTAAAATATCAAAGAATTTTAAACACATTTAATTTAATGCTTATTAACATACGAACTTACCTCGAATTAGTTCGGAGAAAATTGATCGATTAGTTTATTACTTTGTCCTTTCCCCGATTTAATTCCGATAGTGGCTTTTCTTGATCTATATAATCAAATTTAACTAATTTAATTCACATTCTACTCAACTCAATCCTAAATTCATGTTATGTCAAAATTACTATTTTGCCCTTATACTTTTGACCTTTACAATTTAGTCCCTAGGCTTGTAAAATGAAATTCATGCAACTTCATTCACATCTAAGCCTAGCTGAATTTACTACTTGCTCATGGTAGCCCATACACATCACAAATTCACACATTTAACGCATAATTTACACATTTCTCAATTTAACCCCTAATTGATAATTTCATTAAAACTCACTTAACAAAAGTTGTTTAATTAATAATAATGATTCATTTTCTTCCATTAAACTTCAAGAATAACTAAAATTCTATCATGGAAAAACCCTATACTTTCAATCATTTTTCAAATTGGCCCCCTAGTTGGCTAGGTTAAGCAACAGCGATTCCAAAAACATAAAAATCATCAAAAACGGGCTCATAAATCACTTACATACAAGGGTTTATGTTGCTGAAATTTTAAGCTCTCCAATGGCTCTAAGTTGCAGAAATTTTTGGTGGAAATTTGCGTGGGGAAGATGACCATTTGTTTTGTTTTATTTAATTTACTTTTAATTACCTAATTACCATTTTACCCTTACCTAACTTAAAAATTTACTCAAATATCAAGCCATGCACATCCACTAACTTAATTAATGGTATAATTACTATATAATGACTTCCACTTTAAGGTTCTATAGCTATTTAACACCTTTAGCTAATAGAACATAACTTTCGCACTTTACGCGATTTAGTCCTTTTTCACAAATTGAGCATACAAACAGTAAAATTTCTTAATAAAAGTTTACTACCATAATTCTAACATGCTGTAGACCACAAAATAATATTAAAATAAATTTTACAACCTCAAATTTGTGGTCTCAAAACCACAATTTCAATTTCACTAAAAACGGGTCGTTATAACCATCATAGCACGAAGATTGTTTGGCACTATCCACATATGGAGTTTGCGGTGCCCTCAATGAATTACAGGGAGTTTTAAATTATGCATTTCATTTATTGTTCCCTGAACTAGAGAATCTGTATGTTATTATTGAGTAGAATCTCACTAAGTTCATTTGAACTTATGTTGAAGCGTATGATTGTAGGATCAATGGTTGACTCAATGATCATAATACGGAACCAAGCTATCCATAGTTGAGCCTTGTGAATGGTGTTAGTTGTTTCATGTATATAAAGGGCTAACCTTGAAGGATACACCTTAAGGATTTACCCAATATAGCCATAGTCCATCCATATGTCATATTAAGATAAGATAATTATTTGAGTCTCTTAAATAGAAAAATGACATCATAAGCCTAATACATGTATGGATAAATGATTGTTCAATGTTAAATTTGAGAATTTATTGTTACTTATGGAAATTTTGTATTAGCTATTAGTGTCACAGTTTAGAGATATGTATATAATCTAACTTGGGTTACAAATAACCAGTTAAGAGCTTATTAAGAGCTTTGGGAATTGTGGCACTTGGTATCTAGATCCAGTAGACGGGTCGAGTATAGGGTCTTTCAGTAAAGACCGCCAGTTTATGGTATTTTTTCAATTTAACCCTTAAATGTTCCTAATTTTTAGGTTTAAATAAAATCGGGTGTAACACTTTTGCAGAAGGGTTCATCTATTTTTGATACTGCTCATATGGCTGGTATGTTCTCTTCCTCTACATCGTCTAGCTGGATCTTTGACACAGGAGCCACCAACCATATGAAATTTGATTTTTAGTACTTAAATTCTTCTGTTGCTCTTGCTCCTAAAAGCTCATGTGTTTAATTGCCTAATGGGAAATCAGCCTCTATTACTCACATTGGCCATAATATCCTTTCCCCCACTTATAAGTTAACTAATATTTTATACATATATGATTTTATTTATAATTTTCTCTCCATTTCTCAGCTTACTAAAGACCTCAATTGTTTTGTATATTTCTACCCCTCTTTTTTCCCTTTACAGGACCTTTGCAGTGGACGGATGCTGGGGACTGGTAAAGAACATGCTGGTTTCTACTACTTTCACCCACACCAACTCTCTTCCAGTCCTGTTCCTCCTCTCAAGTCTGCTAATATTTCTTTATCCATTGTTTTTTATTTTATGGCTTTGCATAATGATCCGCATGTATTGCATACTTATCTTGGTCACACCTCCGTTTCCACATTAAAGGAAATAGGTCAACTAAAATATATTTTGCGTGATCTTAATGAATTATCTTATTGTTCCGTTTGTCCAATGGCTAAACAAACTAAATTGTTGTTTCCTCATAGTCACACTCAAAACTACTAATGCCTTTGCTTTAATTCATATTAACCTATAGGACCCTTATAGAATTTCAACTCATAGGGGTCACCGTTTTTTCTTCACTATAGTTATTGATTTTACTCAAATGACTTAGGTATACCTCTTACGCACCAAAAGTGATGCTTCTATCACTCTTAAAAATTTTGTTACCTTTTTAAAAACATAATTTTAAGCAGATATCAAGGTTATTCGAAGTGACAATCGTTCTCAATTTTTTAACTCCACATGCACACCTTTTTTCATCTGACTTGGTATTGTCCATCAAAGCTTCTATGTTGATATTCTACAACAAAATAGAGTTGTTGAATACAAACATCCCCATCTAAATTTTGGGGAGAGTATGTGTTAATAGCTTGCTACATTATTAATCGATTACCTTCTTCTGTTTTGTCTTGGAAATCTCCTTTTGAAAAACTCCACAAAACCCCTCCACCTTTCGATCATCTTAGAGTATTTGGTTGCTTATGTTATGCCACCCTACCTCATTATGATAAGTTTTCCCCTAAAGCCATTCCTTCTATTTTTCTTGCTTACTCTCTGGTTCAAAAGGGCTATATTCTTTTCGATCTTCTTTCTAAGAAAAATTTTTCAATCAAAATGTCACCTTTCATGAGACTATTTTCTCTTTCAGACTTTCATTTCTAGCTACTCCAATGTTTCCCACCACTATTTTTAGTCCTATGGAAAACCCCCATACCTTCTCTTATTATCTCTTCAAATCTTTCTTCTTCCTCTTTTACTTTGGATCCTTCATCATTTCCATTTTGACATCCATCTCCCCCTCTTAGAAGATCCATGAGAACCACTACACGACCATCTTGGCTCAAAGACTTAATATGTTCTCATCCATCCTCTTCATCCTCTTCACTTGCAATAAAAGGTTCGTATTCTCTTTCTTTTTTGTTATAATCATTTACCTTTACATACACAACACTTCAGTGCCACTATATCACACCTTGTTGAACTAAAATTTTATTCTGAGACTGTTAAACATAAGTGTTGGATAGAAGCTATGCAACATGAAATACAAGCTTTGGAATCCACTAGCACTTGGGAAGTGGTCCCTTTACCTCCTGAAAAAACTCTCGTTGGTTGTAAATGGGTGTACAAGGTCAAATATCATTCTAATGGCATAGTTGAAAGGTTCAAAGCTTGTCCTGTCGCCAATGGCTACAATCAAAAGGAAATTATTGACTTTCAAGATAGGTTTTCTCTAGTATCAGAATAGGTCACTATCTGAACTATTATTGCTCTTGCAACCCTCTTTAATTGGCCACTTTATTAGCTAGATGTCTTCAATTCTATTTTACAAAGTAATTTGTAAGAAGAAGTGTTCATGACTCTTCTAGAGGGATTTTGCAACCAAGGGGAGCATAAGGTCTACAAGTTGCTTAAATCTCTCTATAGCCTGAAATAGACTTCAAGACAGTGAATTTAAAGTTGACTGAAACTTTGGTTTTACATGGATACATTAAGAGTAAATATGACTACTCCATATTCAAAAAAAGTGTGGGATCCAAACAAGTCATCATGTTAATATATGTTGATGATCTACTGATTACAAGAAATACAAGTGAATTTATCAGTGAATGAAAAGGTATATTGCAAAGAATTTCAAGATGAAGGACCTTGGAAGTCTAAAGTATTTTCTTGGGATCAAAGTATCAAGATCGGATGAAGGTATTGTGCTAAATCAAAGGAAATATGCTCTCAAATTAATTGAAGATATCGGTTTAAAAGGAGCAAAATCAGTAGTCACTCTACTAGAACAGAACCAAAAGCTTACAACAACAAAATTTGGTGAAACATTACAGTCTAAAAATGATGATGAAGTTCTAGCAGATGCAACAATTTATCAAAGGCTAATTGAGAGATTGCTATACTTGACAAACACTAGGCCAGACATTGCTTATGGTATGCAACATTTAAGTCAGTTCATGCAAAAGCCTAAGAAGTCTCATTATGAAGTTACATTGAGGATAGTGAGATATATTAAAAGCAATCCAGGACAAGGAATTCTATTTGCTTCTGATGGAATTCTAATGTTAATTGCATACTATGATCCAGACTGGGCATCTTGTCTTATGCCTAGAAAATCAGTAACGGGGTATTGTATAAAACTTGGAAGCTCCTTAATCTCCTGGAAATCAAATAAACAAAGAACTATCTCACGAACTTCAACAAAAACCGAATATAGGAGTATGGCATCTACTATTGCAGAGTTGAAATGGTTACAAGGCTTACTTGGAGAATTGGGGATCAAAGAAAGTAAGCCAGACGTGATTTATTGTGATAGTCAAGCTGCAATTCAAATTGCAGCAAACCTTGTTTACCATGAAAGAACCAAACACATTGAAATTGACTGCCACTTTGTGAGAGAAAGTATCTAGAAAGGTTTAGTGAAAACTGAACACATTCCAACAAAAGAACAACTTGCAGACATTCTCACCAAAGGACTCGGAGCGCAACGACATCAACACTTAATATCCAAGTTGGGAGTGATAAACATACATCACCCTCCAACTTGAGGGGGAGTGTAGAAGTTGGTAAATAAGTTGTTATAAAAACTCCTAGTATTTAAGGATTAGTTCTTTGTAATTAACTATTAATATACGTACTAAGCATGCTCGTTAGTTACTGCCTACCTACTATATAACAAGAAAGTTGTAGCCACAAAAAAATCAACATATGAAGCATGTTATTTTCTCTTCTCTTTTTAATCAATTGTTTTTCCTTTCTAATCGATTGTTTCGCTATCTATTGATATCTCAACAGTAATCAAAAAATAATTGATAAAATAGTCACTTTTCAATATATATAATATATATTTCTCAATTTTTTCCATTTAGATAGTATAAATTCGATTTATTTACGACCATGTAGAGAGTACATCTATTCTTAAGAAAAAGCCAATAATGATCATATGAACAATTTTGAAAATGGATGTATCTTTGATGTAACGAATCAACATTGTTGCAATGCATTAAGACTACTAATACAATTCTAGATATAAAAAAGAAAAACTTACCCGAAAACATAATTTTTTATATATAAACACTGTCTACGGGAAAATCTATTCATATTGTCCGAAATATAATGATATGCCTACCTCCACAATTAACCCTTAGTAAACCCCTTTGAGCCTAACAAGCCATTTCTTGTATTACCCTTAATATTAACCTTTAACCCATTATTGTTGAAATCGCCTAATTTAATCCCTATTTTTGTCGAGATTTGAGTTGAGGAAATTGCTTAGCTATGTCTTTTGTGTAATAAGTTAGTCTATGAATATTTAACTTGTTCTTAAAAAAAACACTATGTATACATATATTTAATTTCATATTCTGAGAGAAGCTCTATTGTACGCAAGTGAAGATTAACTATTTTTCTAGTTAGGCAATTTTTCAATTCAATCTCAATTCTAACCCTTTCTTTTAGCTTGTGACCACACCCCCTAACCAAGCCGCACTACAACCCTCTAAAGACCTTCTGATTGATGTATCATCTTAAATTATAGTGGTGGAGATTTGATTTTCATGCAAGCCTATGGTAATGACTTTTCATTATTAACTATTGAGTGCTTCATTTATTGTCCTTAAACACCTCGAGTGATTTGAGTGAATCTTTAGTGAGGATGTGAAACTCTATGATATCCTGAATCAAAGGTAATTACTTAGATACGGAGAGACACCTATGTTTGCATGATTAAATACTCAACTTGGAATGTTTGAAACTTTTATATTCTTTTAGTTGAATTCTCAATGTATGATTACCTATGGTTTATTTTGAGATATTATCGATAAGAATTATAAGTTGAGGATTTTGCTTGAGGACAAGCAAATGCCTAAGTGTGGGGATATTTGATAAACCATAATTTATACATATTTTTACCCCATGTTTAACACATTTTATGGATGATTTTCCATTAGAATTGGTGAATTCGATGCTCCTAATGCTTTAATTTCATGTTTTATACTTAGGAGAGCATAGGAGAGCGAAAGGAACGAGAAACGGGCCAAAAATAGAGAAAATGGGCCAAAGTACGAACTTAACACGACTTGGACTTCCTCACATGGGCAGACCACACGGCTATGTCAATCTGGCAGAATCGAAGCACAACTCACACGGGTATAGCACACGCCCGTGCCATTCTAACAGGCTTGAACACGGCCTGAAGTAATCTCACACAGGCATGTCCCTGCCGAGCCCAAGTTGAGTCCAATTCAGAAAAGGCTAATTTTGAGGGCTAAAAGGCATTCCAAAGCCTATAAATACACCCTAGAAGAGAAGAAAAGGGGACACATAGAAGAGGGAGTAAGGAATTACTCCAAGGAAGCCGATTGATTCATCTTAGAAGCCGGATTCATCATCAAGACTGAAGATCTCTCCTCAATTCCCCTTCAGGAGTTTTAGGTTTTCTTTATGTTTTGTATTCTTTATTTTTCTGAGATGTTCTCTTATTTAGTTATGAACTAAAACCCCTAAATACCTAAGGGGAATAAAATCTAAGACGAATATTGTTATTATTTTCTGAATCGTATGATAAATATTTAACTTGTTCTTAATTATGTGTTCTTAATTCTTGTTTTGATATCCCAGGATACTGATTCAAGACATGCTCTTATTCAGAGGAGGAATAGACCCTGTCTAAGAGTACAGTTGTCATAATTAAGCAGAGTTGATTGCACGCCTAGACATAGGGCGACAAGATTTTGCCGGATTAGGGTGAAACTTAATAAGGGGATCCATAGATCAAGTTAATGCAACCCTAGAGTGTTAATTAGAGAAAAGTCTTGGTTATTCAATCTAGGGATTAGACGTTATTAGTCTTGAATAGGGATAATAACACAACTTAGGGATCTATACGGAACATGTTGAATGAATAAATCATCCGATTCGGAGCCAGAATAACAAGTAAAGTCTAGGTGGATTTTTCCTTAGGTATTGTCTTCATTCAATCGATTTTCCCAAAAGCAATTCCCCAATTCTATTCTCTGTGAGTTCTTAGTTTAGATAATTAGTTAGTTAAAAAACAAAATCCCATTATTCTTAAGCAAGATAATAAAAAGACAGTCATTACTAGTACTTTTAGTTCCTTTGGGTTTGACAATCTAGTCTTGCTAAAACTATACTACTGTTCGATAGGTACACTTGCCTACATCGCGATAATAGTTAGTTTCAAGAACGATTAATTATAAATATTTTAAACCTATCACGAAATCACGCGATCAAGGGTTTAGGATCACCTTCAAGCAAGATTCTATGCATACAAATTGATAGAATAATACCTTTAATATCAGCTAAGGTCTATCCAATTGCAGCTTTATACTTCTTCAAAGCTCGAACCACCTTTTCTTATTGTTCAATTGTGAATCCTTTCAAGATTATGGCTGGAAACGTCTCACCTGCACCCAAATACACATATTTTAGATGATCAAGCAAGTCTTTTAATTCCAGCTTTGGTGCTTCCATAATAGAAGGTAACATCTTATTAGTGATAGTAGAAATTTCAACATTCGAATTTATTGGCTCAGACAATAATGCTGTAAATAATTCTTTTACACTAATCTTATCATTAATTCCTTCCACATCCTGCATAAATGAATCAATATGACAAAGGGAATGCAAATCATTAGAGTACTTTATTGCATCAAGAATATTAAATTTAACAATCTCTCCATCAAACTCCACGAAGAGAGTACCCTCTTCTACGTTAATCTTGGTTTTAGCTATCTTGATGAATGGTCTCCCTAACAAAATTGAAGCAAATTTTGATGAGGAATTACCATCCATTTCCAAGATATAAAAGAATAAAGGAAATATGATGTAACACCTCTAACCTGTATCTATCGTCAGAATAGAGTTTCGGAGCATTACCGGAATTTACATTTTAGAACTATCAAAAATTATAAAACATTTAATTCATATCATCAATCATAGCAAAACCAATCAATAGCATACATATTGTCCCTTATATGAGCCCTTGAGGCCCTAAAAACACATTAGAAACAAATCGAGACTAAATAAAAAACATATAGAAATTTCAAGGAAAAGATGAAAATTTACAAACTGTAGGGGTCACACGGTCGTGTGGCCAAGCCATGTGAGCATTCGACATAGGGACACACGACCGTGTCCCAGCCTGTGTCTGTGCCCGTGTAACCCATTAACTTGGGTCACACGGCCAAGCCACACGCCCATATGCCAGGCCGTGTACCCTTCAAAATAACTTCACACACCCGTGTGCCAAGCCATGTAAAACCTGACTTGCAACCATTTGAAAACTACATGGGACACATGGTCATACTGCCTGGCCGTATGTCACACATGGCTAATACACACACCAATGTCTCTACTCGTGTGGATGAAAATAAGCCATTTTACAAGCCATTTTTCTCACCCTTTTCAACATGTACCTATAATCCATTTTGTACATATACATAAGCCATCGAAAGGAACCAAAATCATGCATAATCAAGCTAAACACATATGGTATAATAACATTCAACTAATATGCCCAAAGGCACCTCAAATGACAACATTAAAACATGTATAACCATGTACTCAATTTGTCCAAAATAATTAATTAACTTCTAACTAAGTTTGCATCACTACATACCATTGAATTTACTTACAATAACATACCAAATGGTACTAAGTATACCATTCAACCACTAACATCAATAGTCATATAAGTCATTCATAACAAAGTACCAATTCACCACATTTACATATTGCACAAGACATTTAAAAATATGTATATTTAGACTTTCATTTCATCTTCCATCATTCAAACATAGCAAACCAAACATTCACTAATATTTACATGCCAAAACTAAATTCATTACACTACTAAAATGCCATAAGTCAAGCCAAACCAAATGGCCATATCAACAACCAAAACTCATGTCAACACTAGCCAAAATGCCTATATATGTCATTATAACCTTAACCAAGACATCAAAATCTACTGATATAATTGCTGGATAGTGTGATAAATCTTTGACAAGCTTCCAACCTGATCGAGCTTTCGATAATCTGAAAAATAAAGAAAAATAACTATGCAATCAATGAATGCTTAGTAAGCTCGTATAAACTTTAATCAGATCAATCCATTTCCAATATGAAATTTATACATATAAAAAATAATCATATATGGATACCACACGATTCATGAAACCAAATTCAACAACTCATAAAATAAGTAAATCTACAATCACTTATACATATTATCTCTAGCATGGTAGGATTTTAAACAACTTTAAACTCTTCCATATTTTTTTTTATTTTCATTTGCATTTCATTACTTTCCACACCCGTTCCATATGCATAACACACAATATAAGCATATCATCAACCATAGCCACAAGCTAGTGCATTTAAACATAACTCATTTGGAATTAATCACATGATAAAACATTTCATAAGAAATTACATAATTGAAACCTTACCACTCTTTCATAAACACAAGCATATTTCCATTTGGACACTCACCATTACAATACATGATGTAATGCTCGGGTTTGTGCAAGTGTACACAGTCGTTATCAAGTAATAAGTAAGTATCGAGTTATCGTCTTCACAGGGATTGTATTTGTTCTAAGTCAATTAATTTGTAAAATTATATTAACAATTTCATAAATAAAAACAATATAATTGAGAAGTGATGATTAAAATATATTAAACTAAATGCAATGATCACTGATGTGATTTATCCTAACATGCAACTATATGAATGAAATAGATTTTAGCAGAATTAACACAATAATCAACAATTATAACATAAATAAGCTAGAACAATTACTTTAATTAAACTCAAATTATTATCAACATGCTTATCAATATTCGGAAAAACATTCCATGGCAACTCGATCTTTCATGAGTTTGGAAACTACATTAGGTCCTTTCTGAATCCTTTACTTAGTAAATACGTATTTTATTGATCCTTATTTACTAAGGGTTCCTTAGTATTCGTGCGAGGTAACAAGGATGTGTTAGGTTTGAAATAGTTTAATCACACAAATCTAAAAACTATACAGATAACAGAGCCGGGTTAGGGTTGTTATGTAACCTACAGTTTAATCAGGTTAGGATCTAAATTGAACATGCATATTTCAATTATGTGTCCATTAGCTGTCGTCTGGTTAGGATCACTGAGCTAATTCAGGTGCATTTCAATCACGTATGAATGAAATACAGACTTGATTTTAATTGAAAACATGATCGATTGAGGCACAAACATTATAAGCATGAATCAAATAAATATTATTCAATCAAAATAATCATCCTAGCTTAAATAAAATTAAGCTATCATTGTTGTAAACAAGAACAGTAAACACATAGCAAACATTCTTGAAATAAATTAAAGAAAAGAAAGGTTAAATCCAATTCAAAATGGTTGTCACCTAAGACTCTGAATGACGAGGGCTCCTTTGTTCCTTTGCTGATGGCTCTCCGAGGTGGCCAACCAAGGGCTCTTTAAGAGGCTAATTTGCTAAAAATCTTTATGCAAAGATGATGATAGGCGTGAGGGATAAGAAAGTTGAGAGAGGAGAGAATGATGAATAAGTGAGAGATGATTAGAAAAGTGAGAAATGGGGTCTTATTTATAGGTGAGGCAATAGAGCTAGTTTGCTAAAAATAGGATTGTCCATCTTTTGCAAATTCATCCAAGGGTGGTCGCCCATGATTTGTGGAAATGTGGCTGATTTTTGCTAGATTTAAGTGCCACAACATCATCAGGATTAGGACTCGGTCAATTGCAAATCTCCAGGTAAATCTCTGATTTCTTTAACTTTTTAAGGACCTTGTGTAATTAAACCAAAATTTGATTTATGAACATCCACATACAGTCGAATTTTGGGTTGACTTGGTCCTCCATTTGGATGGTTTTGTAATCAACATAAAGCTCTCAGACCTGTCCAGCAATAGTAGATAATTTAGAGGACCAAAGAATGTAATTTAACCACTTTAATTAATCAATTTACTTAATTAATTAAAACCCAATTTATTAATGAAACATATTAAAATAAATTATTAAATATAAATTTATATTTTATTATTTAATTTAATCATGTATGACCCACTTTATAGCTTGAAAATATAATATGCTCAAATTAATATAAAAGAAGCCATTTTCTGTATGAAAACTATATAATAAAACATAAAATCACATTTTAATAATTTCCAAGTCTCAATTTCATATTTTCATATATTTCATTAATTTACTAAGCAATTACTTGGTTTTAACAACAAATTTAAGTAAAAAGGTGACGAATTATATAGGAAAAATCCTATATATTTTTCAGTTTACACATGATCCAACTAAAGCTTGGAAAAACCCAAAGCATTCACACCAAACATGTTAGCATACATGATACAAATCATAAGCACATTAACATGAATAGCCCTTTAATCTTAACATGTATCACTTGAATCTATTACTCATCTTAACTTACATAATTTCCATGTATCACCATATCAAGGATATTCATATAGTTTCATGCCTTAATTCATATCGTTCTCTTTACCATTTCATTTGCATAACACATAAGGCATAAATATAGCATCACTTAAATCATACTTTTCATAATCATGAATGTTTTTACTTGAATCATCGATACATCATACCTTTCTATAATTGTCATAGTGAAATCAATCAGAATCCTTATCAGTTCATCCCTTTTCATGCTTGTTGAACCACTTAGAATAATATCGAATATGTTGGAAACGCTCACACAAGGTGTGCTAAACATATAATAGTATCTCACACGAGCTGTAAAATAGGTCCGCTCAAACAAGCTGTCGGTCAAAATGTAAGCTACATGATGCTGCTTACACAAGCTGTCAAGTATCCACAACTAATGTCGGACCTTAGCCATCGATAGGGCATTCAAGACTAGCACCCGAAACATGGTAACCTAGGTCTGCTCACACAAGCTATCATTCGGAACATAGCTACACAGTGCTACTCACACAAATTGTCAAGTAGCCGCAACATGTGCCAGGATCTCAGCCATCTGTAGGACATTCAAGACTAGCACCTGAAACACAATAATCCTAATGACATGTCATTTGTATCCTATATATTTCTAAGGTTCAAACAGGACTCGATAGTCGTTGTAAGTCGTTGAATATCCCTTGTTTCATTACAAGATTAATTGTACAATAACATATATATATCTATTCATTTTCGATAAAATTCATATAGTAACATTCAATTTAATAAAAAATATGCATAGTACAATTCATACAAACTTAACTAGCTAAATTGCAGAAATACCAAAGTTCAGAGGCATTTTGGTAATTTTACATTTTCCTCAATTTTCCACGCGATCTTGATCTAAATTAATAATTTCATTCAATATATTAATTTGGACAATAAAACAATTTATTTCATGCAATTTGGTCATTTTTACTTTTTTTATAAAATTGCCCCTAAAGTTTTATTTTTATTCAATTTAGTCTCTGAGCCCAAAACATGCAAATTAACCATTTTTAATATGAACCCAAGCTAGCTGAATGTTCATAGTATTCAAAACATTCCATTTATGCAAAAATTTCACATTAAATCCTTATAATTTTATTAATTTAATAATTTAGTCCCTAATAAAAAAATTCATCAAAATCAATTGAAGCATGGTCGTTTCAAAATTCATCAATAGAAACATTCAAAATCTTTAACAGTTTCAAAATTGAATGTATGGGGTAGCTGGACCTAGTTGCAACGATATCAAAAATATAAAAATTATTAAAAACGGATGAAAAATGGCTTATCATGCATGAATTGAAGCATGGTCGAACCTTGGTTACCATGGTTTCGATGTTGAAGATGTCAAATGAAGAAGAAAACCTTTGTTTTCTTATTTTATTAACTTTTATTTCTTTATTTTATATTTTTCATTTAATAATAACGTTATAATATAAAAAACACATATAAAATTAAAAGGTCATAAAGCTTTGACTGTCCACCAACTTAAGAATGGGTAATTTATCCATTAGGGCCCTCAAATTATAATTCATTAATCAATTAACCATTTAAACTAATAGCAATTGAATTTTTCAATTTTTATGATTTAGTCCTTTTTGCTTAATTAACTATCGAAACGATAAAATTTTCCAACGAAACTTTAACACCATCTTAATTATACTCCGTAAATATTTATAAAAATATTTATGGCTTGGTTTATAAAAATGAGGTCCCAATACCTTAATTTCTAAACCACTTGACTTTATAGTCATAGCACTTGAACTTAATAAATCGCTTATAAAACAAAAATCACTATATCAAAAACCTTTTCAAAGTCACAATTAACCCGTAAATATTAAATATGAAATTTGTGACATTCGTCATTGAATGTTGCGACATTGAAGCTTGATGAGATAAAATTTTGCACGGGGGTTTCTGTCCGTACAATCGAATTTACCTTGTAATTCAAAGTGTTATTGACCTAAATAGGTCAAAATACATCTAGACTATAAATATGACACTAAACCATCAATTTAGAGAGCTCTCTTAGGTTTTAGATTGATTGTTTTAGTATATTTCAGATGTTTCCTAATATTATTTCGTTACATTTTAGTTTTCAAATTAATCTATTTCCATTTTTAATCACTATTTCTCTTTTACTTTTATTTTTGTTCGTGCTTTATTCCAATGTGATAATTGACATATTTCATGGACTAACATCGTCATTCAATCAATTACAAGTCTTGGAATCACCAAAATTTTTGAGAATTTCTTACCTTTCTCTTTATTGTTTTACATTATTTTGATGTTTGATAATTGGGTTAGATTAATTGCATCTAGAATGGCTCATAACTAAATCCCTAGGAAGTAGATATTATACTTTTAATGATCAAGGTAAGTATGGTATTTCCATTTTGAACTTACTAAGCATTGGTATGCTTACTTTATTTGTTTTACTTCCCTTATAGATCGACACCTTGCAGAACTTGCCGAGTCAAATCAACAGTGAAGCTAACACTATCAAAAGACGATAGTGTTAGAGTATGCCCAAAGACCAATCATAAGATTATTGTAATTTCAAACTCATTTTACCTTATTATTGGTATAAGGCATGGTCATTGTTATTTCAATTTCCTTTTTTGTGTGGATAAATAAATTGATCAATAATAAAGTCCTAAGAATATTATTGTGGGCTTGGACAATAATAATTGATTGAGACTAATGTGTAGTTGATTGATGACAAAGTATTGCCATTGACATAAGCATGTCAAAATCAATACATGAGCATGTGTTAGATAACAACATATTGGATTGACCTACCATTTGGATTATTATGTAATAGTCACAAATATTAATTATAGTGATAACTATGTATATGATCCTCAAACTTGAGATCATCATTGTCCCAACATCGTGAGTCGTATATTTTGATACAGTCAAATGTATACCATAACAGGTATTATAAAGACTGATGTTGGATAGACCATAATTCATGTAATGGGATATGGTTGATCAAGATAGGATTTATCCCTCCTACATAATGGAAGTAATATTTTCGACCACTTGATGACGTAAGATTACAAAATGTATGGGCATGCTCAAATAAGTTGAAATGAGATATCACACTTATTTGTTTAACATAATCTACTCAGAATATTAAGAAATATGAGATTGGACTATACAAGTGTGACTATTCCATGACTTGTGTCCAATTTAGACATTGAGGATAAAAGGATTTAACACATGAAAGAATTATCACAGAAAGGTTATGTCAAATCATGAATTCTTATAACTTGGTCAGTAATAATGCATTACTAGATGCCACTCATTTCTTGTAATATTAGAAACATTCTAGTATTACTACTGACGTTACAGGAGCCTACAGGGTCACACCCTATAGTTGAAGCGAACAGAATTTACATTTGGTATTGTATTTAACAATCACATGAATTAAATTAATTGTTGAATTAATTTAATTTGATAGTTAAACATTGAATATATTATATGTACAAACTTATTGTACATAAATAAAGAACATAGCTAAAATTAATATATGAATTTGATTCATACAAAATATCAATTGTATATAGTTTAACGAAATTATTAATATAAAAAGTTATAATAATTAATTTCGGTCAAAATATAAAAGGCATGAAAATTGATATTCTTTAAGAAATAATATAATTTATTTTTTTGACTTTCCATTTTATTCTCTAATAATAAGGGAATAATCTCATTTTTTTATATGTGATATCAAAGAAAATAAAAAGGAATATAATTCCTTAGATTTCTAGGGTTACCAAGAAAAATAAAAAGAAAAAATGTCTAACATCAATTTTTAAAATACTTTCTTAAAAAGTTCGAAAAGGTGTTGTTGTTCGTTCTCTGACTAAGTGGATTATGTAGAGGCCGAGACGTTATTGTTATGTCTTGGAATTGATATCTCAGAAAGGGATCCTATCAACAACTTTATTTGTCACTTTATGAACATGTGGTAATTTGTGAACTTGTGTAATAGGTTTGGTATGTGATCAAATTGATACATGTTTTGGTCTTGTGTGATGCTTGTATGTATAATGATCTCCACTGGTAGGTTTTGGCATGTTAAGGATTATAAGTATGATATTAGAATGGTTACGTTTCTAAATGACTTGAGAAATGGTATAATTGAATGATAAGTATGAGATGTAATTGAATAAATGTTTTGTGTGTTTCATGTTGGAGTCATTTAAGTGCTAAACTACCAAGTTGTACTAATATGGCATGTTTGTTTTAACAAATGATTTGTTTTAGATATGGATAGTTGATATGGATTTGATTATGCTTTAAGGTTGAAAGGTTGAATTGTTTAATGTTGGGTGGTTGGTTTAAGTTACTGTATGCTTGAATTGAGTTAGTTTAACATGGTTTAAAAGCATCATATTTGTAATAGGTTGAAAGAAGTCATTTGGATGTTGGTTTGAATGCAAATGAATAGGTACCAAAGTGTTAAGTTGTCAATACAGGGGCAATGTCACGACCTCGACATTTCAACATTGCAACATGGGCTAACAGTAAGTGATGTCACAACGTCGACGTCCACATGCTTGAAGTTGTGATGTGACTCACTATTTGACAATACCGCGATGTGGAGGTTATGAAGTAGCAACATCGATTCGAAACTTTGAAAAAATTACAATTTGGTCCTAAATGACCCTTGGATTAACAAAAGAGCTTTCGTAAGCTTGTGTACGACCCAAAAATGATTAAATAGAGTAATGTGAATATGATTTATATTTAATTGCTTGCATGAATGATTGTATGAAGCTTATATGGTGTTAGTTTCACTGATTATGGTTGTGACATTCCATAGCTCGAACACAACGATCGGGTCAGGTATGGGGTGTTACAAAGTTTATCAAAGGAGGTGTAATAGCACATTTTTAATAGTGTCGAAAATAATGGTTTTTGGACCACAAATCCAAAAAATGAGTTCATAATTATTATTTAATTCATACTAGTCAAATATAGTTTAAATTGAATTTTGATTTGATAATTTTTTTTTTGATAATTGAACAAATAATTAAGTATAAGTGCTTTGTTCTTAAAGTCAAGTAGTTTTGAAAAATGAGGTATCGACACCTCATTTCTAAAAATCGAGCCTAGAAATATTTATATTTATTGATATGTTGAGGTTTGATTCAGAAATTTTAACGTTTAGATATTTAATTAATTAAAAAGGACTAAATCGTAAAAGTCATAAAACTTAATCGCTATTGATTAAAATTGATTACATGAGCATAGAAACATTTTTAAAGGGCTATATATGGTAATTTAACCATAATTAGATTATGCTAGACGATTAATGGGTTTTTTTAAGTAATTTATATGTTAAATTATATTTATTTAATGATATATGTTAAAATAATAAAAGTAAAATTAGTAAAAACTTAAACAACATCATCTTCTTTATTTGTGTTTTTATTCCACTACCGAAACTCTATTTTTCAAGGGCTTGAAGGTTCAACCAAACAATCATCTTGCATGTGAGTCGATTTTATGTTCTTTTTTTTAGTAATTTTTATGTTTTTGAGATTGTTGTAGCTTAATCTAGCTAACTCAGGGACTAATTCGTAAAACTGTTAAGTATTTAGAATTATGCCATTGATGAATTTGTGATGTTTTTGAAGTTTGATGATAGATTATTAAGCTTGATAATTAAATAGGACTATTTTATAAAGTAATTTTGGTTAGTTTTTAGGACTGAATAGATAAAATATTAAATTTGACATGAAATTATTGTGAAATTTGAATAATTATGGGCTGTAATAGTATAAGAGAAAATTCGTCTAGCATGAAGTTGGTGAAATTGTGATAGATTTGAAAGTTTTGAATTTAGGGACTAAGTTGTATAAAATGTAAAAGTTTAGGGTAAAAATAGAAAATATTGTTAAAGTGTCAAATGTAGATTTAAATGTTTGATGATATTGAATTGGTTAATTGAATAAAATTATTATATTTAGATCAAGAAACTGATCAATTAGTTAATAAACACGGGAAAGGAAAAGTTGTCAAGTAGACGTCGTCTCGTGTTGATAGCTATTGTCTTTTTGTAAGTTTGTAGTGTATTAATAAATATATTTTGTACTTATTACTTTCTGTAAAATCTTGAAATTATGAGATTGTAGATGTTATGCATTGAGATTAATTTATTATAAACGAAAGCTTAGGTGAGTATGGACTAAGTCGTGAACTATCTAATATTGAGAAATATGAATAGGATGACTTTTGAATGAAAGTAAATTATTACAGTATATGGAATTGATTATGTGGAAGTGCCTCAGATTTTTTAATGTGATGAATTCATTTAAAATGCTCATTTGAATTCAATAAATGGTTAGGATACGATTGGCATGCTAATAGGGTTAGAATGCGCATTTGTACGAGATCTACACTTCGATGCCTTTGTTTGCACTTCAGTGCCTTTGTTAGCATTTTGATGCTCTCTAGTGTGATTGGGTTACCCAAATATTCGAGTCATGTTACTATAAATCATCAGGCTATGAAAATTTGTGACTAATGTTAAAATGATTTAATAGTTCTGATGTTTACCTATCATAAGTTTTATATTAAAGAATGATCATGCAAGAATGTTTCATTATGGTATTGATGTAATGAAATGTAGATATATTTATATGAATGATTTTGATTAAATCATTAAAAAGCTTGAATACATGATGAACTAATACAACAATAATTATGTGTTCTTGTAAATGGTTGTCAGGTTTAAGTAATCTAAGTGTTTTTAGTTTTCAAATGTTTAGTTAAGGTAGTTGACTTGAATATTTGCTATGAACTTACTAAGCTACCTAAGCTTACTATGTTTGCTATTATTTTTTGTAGTTAACATTTTGTAAAACTGCTTGGACAAATCAACTTCAAGGCTCATCTATCAAGCTTTTGTTTTAGTAGTTTTTGATTTGTTATTTCGGTTTTGTGGCATGTATAAAGTGTTTTGAAGTTAATGAACTTAAAGTTTTAGTTGGATATGTAATATGGTTAAAGTTGGTTTATAATGTTAAATTTCATGTTTCATGATAAACTTGTGATGAATGTGATAAATTTAATTTGGAACATCATTTTGATTCTATTTTGGAAGATAATGATTTGTGCCATTTGGTCTGTAAACATGATTTTGGTATTTGGTATCATGGAAATGGTATATTGTCATTTGATGTTTTATTTGGTGAATTGTTGTTAAAATGGTCTTTTTAGTTTTGATAATTCACGAACTTAGAATGAAGTATGTTTACATTTGATAGTTTACATTTGATAGTTTGGCATGGATGGATTATTCTTGGTATATGGTATATAGGACTTTATTGATGATTGAATAAGTTTAATTAGTTGATAGTGTTTTGGCTTGAATGATTGTTGTTTATCTTTGAATTGTAGCGCCAATGAAGGCATATTGGTTAGACATATAGGTTGATTGTGAATTGGTACATTTTGGCTTGTTTTGGCAGAATTTGAATAGGTTTGGATGTTGGTTATTGCATGGCTTGGAATCTAAGAAATGGTGTGTGAAATGGCTTGTGTTTAAAGGTGTTTTTTGGTACAAATGGCCTGTGACACGGTCGTGTGCCCCACACGGTTGTATGGAACGATCGTATGGTTTCTTTGATTTATGGTGTAGGTTTGTCCACACAGTCATAGTTTGTTACACAGCCTTGGGACATGACTATGTGACCCATGTTTACACAGCCTCAGAGAGTTACATGGCTTAGTGACACAATCGTGTGACCCTGAGTTACATGGGCATGGTGAGTTAAACAGTTTGGCCATACAACCATGTTCTTGAGCAACACAGGCTAAAATCTATCACACGGGCAGATAAACCTTGTTTTCACTTTTTACTCAAAATTTCGTAAAAGTTTCATTTTAATCTTTAATTATTCCAAGATTGTTTTAAATGTTCTGTAAGCTTGATTTAGGCTCCAGTTTGATTGAATAGCCTGGAAATGACTACTAATGAATTATTTGGTGATGATTGATTAATTTATGAATGATTTCAAAGTCTTATTGTCGTAATGCCTTATAGCTTGGGTCAAGCGATCGGACTGGGTATAGGGTGTTACAGGAGGCTAGGCTATTTACCTATCTATATTCACCACCTAACATCATCCATGTTGAGGCAGTTTATGAGCAGTGCCCAATGGTATCTAGCACTGCTCAACCCATAAACTAGCCACATTTTGTGTTGCCATTTTTTTTACAACATAACCATTCTTTGTTATTTGTTGACATTATAGATGTGTGCAAGCCTGTTTATGATATCTAAACCTTTTATAGAAACATAATCTAAATATCGATTTAGATTGGATCAAGGAAATAAACGTCCTTATTTTGAAGAGATTGGATTGGATCCGGTAAACTCAAAAGCATATCCTAAAGATTCAATACCTATCCTAAAGATATTCTTAAAACTGATTATTTGTTGTTTTGTGGAAAAATTGATTTTTATTGATCTAGTATGTTAGCAAGTCTTGATTCTTGATAAATTGAAGAGATTTGTATAGGTAATTTACAGAATTGAGAGAACTTATTCTTTTTCATGAAGGAACATTATCTATAAGTGCATTTAGAGTAAAATCAAGTGTGCTACTAAGTTTTTATCCTAAGTTTTCAGGTGGAAACTTAGAAGAGAGTTGCTTAAACCTTAGGTGCAAAAGTGAGAACGTGAACTAGTGAGAGTTAGTGTTTGTAATCATTTGTGATATAAGGTGTTAAGATAGTTGATTACCTCTCTTGGCAAGTCCCAATATTGTTGTGCTCTATTGTGTTCATTGTTATTCATCATCAATTCTGGAAGAAATTGGCTGTCACGGCCTGTTTTTTAGTGGTGTCGAAAACAATGGTTTCAGGATCACAAATCCGATGAGTAAATATTATTATTTAATATTTACAAGTCAAACATGGTTTTAAAAATGTTTTTGATTTAGTGATTTATTTTATATAAATATTTATTAAGTTCAAATGGTAAGACCCTAAAGTCAAGTGGTTTTAGAATGAGGTATCGAGACCTTGTTTCTATAAACTGAACCGTAAATATTTTTATAAATATTTATGAAGTGTTATAAAGACCGTATTAAAGTTTCATTGAAAAATTTTAATGTTTCGATAGTTAATTAATTAAAAGGACTAAATTGTAAAAGATGTGAAATTTGATCATTATTTAATTTGAGTAATTAAATGGCTTATTAAATAAAGGTAAGTGGACTTGAATGGTAAATTTACCATTTTTAGAAGGTGTTGGACGGTTAGTGGGGTTATTTGATTAAAAAAATGATGTTCATTAAATTATAAAAACATTATATTATGTTATAATGTTAAAAAAATGAGAAAAAGAAAATAAAAGATGATTCAGTCATCTTTTTCACCATTTTTAGTCAAAACAAAAAGGGTGAGAAGCTCTAAGCTTCAGACAAGCTTCTATGGGTGCATATGAGTCCATTTTTCACCTGTTTCTTTTAATTTTTATATTTTTGATATCGTTGCAACTAGGTCTAGCCAGCTCGTACCTTCGATTTTGAAACCGTTAAAGGTATTGAATGTTTCCATTGATGAATTTATGTTATTTTAGTTATTAAATGATGAATTTGAAGTATTATCCATTGCCGGAGTAGGGTTGTGAGGTATTACCAATCAATTCACAATATATAGCATATATTTATCAAACATAAAGCATTCATTTTCATAAATCATTCAACACAATCACATTGTCCCTTATAAGGGCCTACAAGGCCTTAAACATGCTTTAGAAGTGGTTCGGGACTAAACCGATAACGTTTGAAAATTTTTGGAAACTTAGAAAAATTTTAGTCATATAGAGGTCACACGCCGGTGTGATCGGGTCGTGTGCCTCACACGGCTCTAGACACGCTCGTGTGTTAGGCCATGTGGAAACAGGGTATACATACTAACTTGTATCACACGGCCGAGGACACGCCCGTGTGCCAGCCTGTGTGAAAACTGAAGGGTATACTGACTTATGCAACACGGCCAAGTCACACGCCCGTGTGCTAGGCCGTATGCTAATTAAGGGGTATACTGACTTGTACCACAAGGCCAGTCACATGCTGATGTGTGAGACCTTGTGGAGCATACTGACTTCAATTCAATTTCAACACTAGGGGACACATGGCTGTGCAACATGACCGTGTGTCACACACGGCTGAGACACACGCCTGTTGTAACACCCCTAACCTGTATCCCTCTTCAAAATAGGGCTACGAGGCATTACCAATCAATTACATCATATAACATACATTTCTTATACATGAATCCATTATCACATAAACATTTATCAAATATAATCATAATGTCCATTATAAGGTTTTACGAGACCTTAAAACATGCTTCTACGAGGTTTGGGACTAAACTGATAACATTTAAAAACTTTGGAAAAGTTAGAAAATTTTCAAACATACAGGGGTCACACTCCCATGTGAATAGGCCGTGTACCTCACACAGCCACCTAAAACGCCTGTGTCTTAAGCCGTGTGAAAACAGGGCATACATACTGACTTGCACCACACGGCTGGAGAGACGCTCGTGTTCCATGGCTGTGGGAAATTAGGAGGGGTTACTAACTTGGGTCACACAGTTGGCCACATGCCTATGTGCCAGCCCGTGTGTCTAGGCCATACCGAACCTGTAAGGTATACTAACTTAAATCGAAGGGCTACCCCAGGGGACACACGACTGTGTACCAAGGCCATGTTTCACACAAGGTCGAGTCACATGCCCTTGTACTCAGCCGTGTGGAATGAAAATAGGCTTGGTTGAAGCCACATTTTTCACCCTCCTTGATCACACCTAAACCACATCAAATTTTATCATTTTCATACACATATAAGTAACCAAAACATGCTAATTCATACACATTTTATGCCATTTAGAGACCATTCTCTTAACTACTCAATTCCATAACCAAAACATACCAAATCAATATGCCAAAATTATCAAACTTACATAACTTCTAAATGCATTTTCTCATCATCTTATCATTTATTTCATGCCTCAAAACATACCATTTCATCATCTCAAAATCAAGCCATAACATACCATCTTCCAAGTAATAATATACCAATTAACATCTAGCTAGTAGAGCAATCGTCAAACCATACCAAACATGCCCAAAACATAAGACAACTTATACATCACATAATAATTATCAAACACATAATTCAAACCAACTTAAATGGCCAAATTCATACCAATATTTACATCATTTGCAAGACAAATATCATGGCTAAAATTATAACTCAAAACTTATCATCTTAACACTAGCCTATACATACCATATACCATATATACAATGCTTTAAAAGTACCAACAAGATGATCGATAGTGTGATGACGTTTTCCTGACGATCCCCGAGTCCGAGCTAGCTTCGATAATCTATATAACAAGGAAAGAACACACAAAGCAAGCTTTAAAAACTTAGTAAGCCATATACAAATAAATTACCACATGCATCAACATCATTTCCATTAATAGTCAAACTATGAGGAAGCATTTATAAGTTCACAAACCTTTCTCATTAAACACATATTCAATATCATAATTGAATTCATTAATTACTTCCCTTTTCAAAGCTCGTATGAATCTCGTACGTACCTGAGTCACTTAAATTTTTCACACATTCTTTCTCGACTTGACTTTGCCTGTTGAACCTTTCGGAATCGTTAATGATACTCAAAAATCACACATAGCTCGTACAATTCCATATCCCAGATATGGTCTTACGTGTTATCACATATCGATGCCAATGTCCCAGACATGGTCTTACACGAAATCATATAACGATGTCAATGTCCTAGACATGTCTTACACGTAATCACAATACAATGCCAATGTCCCAGACATGGCCTTACATGTAATCACATCTCAGCAATCCTAATGTCATGACATTCGTATCCTATAATTTTCCTAAGGTTCGTACTGGACTTTTGGATATCATAACTTCATCGATTCTTTCTCTTATTTGCTCGTTCAACATCCATAGAAACTCACATTTATTCACACATTTAACCACACATTTTCACATTTTCACAATTAAATCCCTATTTGACATTTTTGTCAAAAATCACTTTACGAAACTTGTATATTTGATAAACGCCAAATTATACATATTTTTACCCCAAATACTTAGCATATTTATGGATGTTTATTACTATATTTGTGGATTTTGGTGCTCTTAATCCGGTTATTTCATGTTTTGTACTCAGGAGAGCACCAAGAGTCAAAATGAGCCAAAAAGGAGCAAAAAAGGGACAAAACGGACCAAATCAAGAAGATGACACGGCCTAAGCCTTATCACACGGGCAGCTCACTCGCCCGTGTCTTTAGAGGGTGTCGACCAAGGCTTTCACGATTCACAAGGCCTGGCCACTGACCCACACAGTCGTGTGCAATTTAATGGATTGAACACGGCCTGGCAATCACGTCACACGGTCGTGGCACACAGGCGTATCCCTTTTTCAAGAAGCTATATTTTACACGGAAAAGGATACTTAGGGAGGAAGAAAGCCAATCCAAAGCCTATATAAACACCCTAAGTATGACTTAGAGAGGGGACCTCCCTCCAGAACTTTTCTGGAGTACAAAACCACACGTCAGGAATTACTTGAAGGAAGCCAGACGATCCATCCCAAAAGTCGGAGCTACTCCAAGACTGAAGATCTCTCTTAGAATTCCTTCAGGGGTTTTAGAGTTTTCTTTATGTTTTGTTGTTTTCATACTTTTGAGATGTACTCTTATTTTATTATGAACTAAACCCCTTAGATACCTAAAGGGGTTGAAACCTATGATGGATCTTGTTATTATTATCTGAACTATATGATAAATACTTGATTTATTCTTAAATATGTGTTCTTAATGCTTGAGTTAATATTCTAGGTATTGATTCATGATTTGATGTGCTTATGTAGAGGAGCAAAAGTCCCTGTTTAAGAGTAGATTTGGCATGATTAAGCGGAGTTGATCGAATGCCTAGAAATAGGGTTACGAGATTTTATCGGATTAGGGTGAAATCTAATATGGGAGTCCATAGATCGATTTACTATTTCCCTAGGGGTTTTAATTAAGAAAGAGATTTCAATTAGTTCAACTGAGGGTTAGACGTTCTTAGTCTCGAAAGAGATAATAATATAGGTTAGAGAGTCTCACGGATCAAGTCAAGTGAATAAATCGTCTGGTTCAAAGTTAGATAACAAGTGAAATCTAGGTGGATTCCTCCTTGGGTGTCGTCTTTATCAATTACTTTTCTTCAATTATTTTTCCAAAATTTTCTCTTTGCTTTAGTTTAATTAGTTAATTAGTTTAGTTAATTAGTTTAATAAACAACCCCTCTTTATTTCTAGGTTAAATAATAAAAAGATAGTTATTACTAGTACTTTTGGTTTTTTCATGGCATGAGTGGGTTAATCCTAAGTGCCTTAATCATTTTGATATATCAAATCAAATGGTGTGGTCTCGACATGCATAATCAAGCAAGTTCTAGAATAACAGTTCAATACTGACGCACTCAAAATAATAATAAAAGTGAGCATGAAAGGATTAATAGATGCTCAAAAGGCTCAAAAATCTCACAAAAATTATGGCTTTTTGATGTTTAGACTTGTGAATTCCAGTTCAAAGTAATACCTAGACTTGGGGAAACAACCTATAATTTTAAATTCTTAAAAATCAACTTATCATGCTTGATTCTTTAATGTCTTATAGTTTAAACCATCAATGCATAAATGCCTATGTTTTAATTCAAGATATATCAATCAAAATCATAAATCAATTAAAATTTATCCTAAATATGATATGAGAGCTTTTCAAGAGAATAATGTAATTATTCAGGGATTTTTCTGATAATGAAATAAATACCCCCCACACTTAAGATGTACATTGCCCTCAATGTACAAAGATAGATATTAGAGTATAAAAATAAGATAGGGAGAGAAGTGAAACTTCCTGTATTAAGAATGGATGATATTCTTGGATTGACGAGATCGAGTATTGGAGATAATTCTGGATGGCAAGCTTGACTCTGAAGGTAAGCCATTTTTTTTAAAAAGGAAAACAAATGAATCTTAAAAAAATGAGTCTTAAAAACTTAATGAAAGAAAAATAAAATAAAATAAGATAATTATTCTAATTTTTTCAAGTCGCACGGCCGATGCACACACCCGTGTGGTTCGTGTCCCATCCGTGTTCGTCACGAATTGTGATGTCGTTGTCGAAACCATTTTTAAATCGAGTTTTGGAAAAATGGGAATCGACTTTAAAAAACAAAAACGGGAGTCGGCACCAATCTTTTTAGGTGTGATTGGATCACCTTTAAAACATTTTGTTTTAAAATCATTAGTTCTGGTCTACGAAAAAAAAGAACGAGTTCGAGAGTCAATTATGTACGAGGAAGGATTAGCACCGCCGTAACGCCCAAAAATTGGTACCTAATTAATTATCAAATGTCTTTAACGTCGGAAATTTAAAAATTTTAAGATGTAATCCTCTTTAAAATATTTTGATTGATCTTTTTTAAAAGAAAAATTGGAGTTTACTCGTATCAAAATATGGACACTGAGTTAGTTTTGGAAATCCCTATCTCGACACAACAAAACGCCATATCCAGTAAGTTAGGACATATTGCTTTGAAATTCCAAGACAGTTGCTCGTATTTTGAAAACCTTTAAAAACTTAGAAGGGTACTTGACTATTCGAACTCAACGAGAAGAGTCGCAACCCAATAAGTTAGGGCACTACTTTTCTCGAAATTTCCAAACACTAAGCATTGCCTTTATATTTTTTGAAAACTTCGGAATTTTGTTTTAGTTAATGCATGAGGAATCACATTATCGTTACGGAATAGAATATTACAATTATAAATGAACAAAACATGCATTTAAACGATACAGTGGCCATAATACAAAAATCATATACTAGATACATATATATATAAAAATAATATACATAGCAAATGCTTACAAAGATATACATAGTATATATTGAAAATGAATAAACAAAACAAACGTACAAAGTAATAATTAAAAACAATGCATGATATATAACAAAGTAATACAATATCAATGTACATGTTCATAAAATGTAATATCAAATAATAAATATAAATTGACATTTAGCACATGATATATGCAATATAAAATAAAATGAAATGAGCTATCGTTATACATATAACATAAATAAAACATGATATTTAATAATAATTTCAAAATAGTATTTAATATACAATATATATTAACAAAATATTTATAAAAGAATAATAATTATATATATAATATATTGGTTTAAAAGTATGTAAAAGAACTCATAATATAAAAATATCAGTTTAAAATGAAATAATACGTAATAAATAATTAATTAATAATTAAATATATGTATAATATGGGTTAAAAATATAATTTAATTTACAAATTTTAAAATTATAAATAATATAATGAATAATATAAACGTAAATAATATAATAGATAATATATGATATATATAACCTATAAAAAATAATATAGAATATAGAATAAAAAATAAAAATACAATAAATGTTATAAAATATATTTTAAATATATAGGAAATAAGAAATATAATAGCATAAAAATGGCATAATGTAAAATAATGAAAGTATATATGTAAAAACAATGTATATAAATAATTAATAAATATATAATACAAGAAAAAATATAATAATAATATAAAAATGATAATGTAAAATAATAATAATAATTTGTGAAAAATAAAACATAATAAATAATAATATAAATACTATATAATAAAATAATTTTATAATATATAATATAAAAATAAGGTATAAAAATAAAACAATTAACAATATATAAAAAATATATATATAATAAAAATAAACATATAGGGTTAAATTTGAAGTTCAATAAAATTACAGGGCAAATTTTACAAAAATAAAGCTGAATTAATGTCCTAATTAAAACATGCGCAAAACCAAAGGGATTCATTGGGCAAATTGCCCTATTCCCAAAACGACTGTGTTTTAATCTTAGACTTAAAACAGCTACTGTAGGGATTAAATTAAAACTAAAACAAAATATCAGGGCTGAAGCATAAATAAAATAAAACAAATTATAATCATAAAAGGGTGGAGGGACTAATCGGGTAATTAACCCAATTCTCAAAAACACACGGATCCTTCCTTGGTAATCAGGTCAACACGTAGATCCTGGGGCATGATACGACACCGTTTTGGCTTTTATTATTCTAAGCCATACGTCGTCGTTTTGCTGGGGCTATATAAACCAAAACTTTAGCCCAAAAATCATTTCACACTGGGATTTAAAAAAAAAAAGTTTGAAATTCTCTGCAGAGGGGAAGAGGAGGGGGGTCCCTGGCTTTGGCCTCCGGCCACCGGGCCGTGTTTGCCCACGCGCCTCACGCGCCGTCGTACACGGGACCTGAAGGTTTAAAAAACCTTCGTCCTTCCACAGGTAACCTCTTCTCTCTTAAAACTTTACTCATATATGCTAAAACAATTCATATATATACATGTGTTCAAAGATAAAGAAGAAGACAGACGGTTAAATCACCTTTTTTGGAACTGTTGTTATTTCTTTGAATGTGTAAGTATCTTTCTATCCCCTCTAAAAAAAGGTCTCTTTTTTACATTGTTTGATTCGGGCTTTTATAGCCACTACTGCTATTACATAAACTAGGAGAGAAATCTTTTTATATCTTTCCATATTTGTTTTGCTTGCTGTTGTGGTTCTTTCCTTCTTTTGCAGGTATCAAGAAGATTTAGCAACAATGATCATTGGCGTTGACTCAGGTATAGACCACAGCATGATTCGAAGCCTGGAATCATGGCCTGGAATCACAGTGTTGATGGCGCAAGACGAAACGACGCATTGATTACAATGTTTAGCTTCTGGAGCCTTCCTTTTGCGGCGCCTAGGGTTTCTAAAACCCTAGGTCTCTCTGTTATCTGTTAACAATTTAGGCCACTTGGGCCTCGTTTGTTTTTTTGGTTCTGGATATAAACGGGTCTTGGGTAGTTCAACTGGGTCATGGGTGTAACGGGTTATTGGATTAGTTTGGTGTGTCAGGTGTAACACCCCGAACCCGAGACCGACACCGGAGTCGGACACGAGATGTTAACAAACTTTGAAAAATTTTTCCAGACACTGCCCAGTCTGAGTACTAGTCGCTTCAAAAATCATATCTTGAGTTTCACAACTCAAAAATCAGTTTTGTGATTTTTCCCTGAAACTAGACTCATGTCCCCACCTATGTATTTTTTTATAGAATTTTTGGTCAGGCCAATTAGTACAGTTTATTAGTCAAAGTCTCCCATGTTACGGGGGTCGACTACACTGACCTTTTCCCATTACGACTTGGATATCTCTCTGCACAGAGCTTCAATACTGATGCCGTTTGTTTCTATGGAAACTAGACTCAGAGAGGAATCCATACATATATGGTATGACCCCTAATTATCTCTGGTCAATTTATAGTGAATTTCCAAAGGCGGAACAGGGAATCCAGAAACTGTTCTGGCCCTGTTCCACAAGAACCCGAATATCTCTTACTGTACTGTTCCTATGATTGTTTCGTTACTTCCATATGAAAGTAGATTCATCAAGGTTCGATTACATAATTTATTCACTATTTAATTCCACTCCTACGAATTCTTGTGATTTTTCCAATCCACACCACTGCTGCTATCAGCTTCTGTTTTCAAAGTAAACCTTACCTAATTTGGGGTTTCATGGACCAACTAGGGCCTTGTCATACATAAGCCCACATATGATCATACTTAGCCATTCTAGTGGCTGATCATTTGCTCAACACTTCCATTCCAACTATAGTTACATCATGAAACCATCTATACATTCATAAACACGAATGGTCTAATGCCATACTCCACTTCTACAAGCCATTTTCGCATGGCTGTACACTTATACATTTCATAAAGTACTCGAAAAACAACAATGGGTAGTCCTATACATGCCATGTCAAGATTCAACCAAAATAGTACCCAAAAGAGCCTTTGATAGTGTGGGCGACTTCGACTTCAAGATCCCGAGTCCGATAGCTGGAGAACCAAAAATCTATAAAACAGAGGAGCAATGTAACGAGTAAGCAATTTATGCTTAGTAAGTTTGAGCAAGGAATTCCAGCATGCACAAAGAATAGCACACATTTAGCTAAACGGAATATTTCATAATACGCAATTTACCAATATCAAACTTGCTTCACAACATTAACAACCCTTATGTACATACACAATAAACTAACTTGGCCGAAGGCCGGTAGCTCGTTTATCAACTGAGCGAACATTTATTTGTAAGGGCTCGATTAAATTCAACACATACGTAACATATCCCCATATTGGGATGTTTTTTCGAGTATTCGCTGGAATTTTACAGCAAGCTCATTCATTACCAAATCACGTACCTTCGGGATTTAACCGGATATAGCTCCTCGTTCAAATGCCTTCGGGACATAGCCCGGTTTTAGTAACTCACACAATGCCTTCGGGACATAACCCGGATTTAACAACTCGCACGAATGCCTTCGAGACTTAACCCGGATTTAATAACTCGCACGAATGCCTTCGGGACTTAACCCGGATTTAGTATCTCGCACAAAGGCCTTCGGATCTTAGTCCGGATATATTCGCTTAGCACAAAGCCTTCGGGACTTAGCCCGGACAGCATTCAATAAATCATGCACATCTAATAATAATTCATGGTACATTCATATTTCATTTTCGTTTACGAAACTCAAACACAAGGCACATATTGTCCTTGCACATTCGGCTCAATAGCCACACATAGAGCATGATTTAATCACATCGAAATTTAAGCTCTCTTACTCAAGAACTTACCTCGGGTGTTGTCGAACGATTCCGCTAGCTATTCAACCACTTTTTCCTTCCCTTTATCGGTTTTATTTCCCCTTTGCTCTTGAGCTTAATCAAACAAATAAATTGATTTCATCATTTAGGCATCAAAAGATGAACACAAGGCACTTAGCCCATATTTATACATTAGACATTAAAGTCTCATACATGCAAAAATCATGCATCAACACAACATATTAGCTAATTTCTTTGCCCTTGGCCGAATATGCATGTCCATTTTTGGGGTCGATTTCAACACTTAATACACACGTATACACACTAGTAAAGCATCCTCCCCCTTTTCATCAATTTAACACATGCATTGCTCATTAACATGCAAAGTTACATTCGGCCTTAGCACACATCTTGCTAGCCGATTCTTCTCCATTTAGCAACCAATGCACATATGTGCTCACACAAAAAAATGCTAAAAAGGAGGTTCAAGAATCATCAAGCCATCATCACATGCATCATTAACAAGCTTCATATTTTGCATGCAATGGCATTAACACAACCTCCACCTAGGCCGAATCTTAACTCATCCTCATGCCTCATCACCACAACATCAAACATCAACCAAGAATGATGCATCCATGGTCAAGTGCCATTTCCATCACATAGCAAGATTTAGACCATGGGTTAGGTAGAACTCAAGCTAACAACTAAAACATGCATGCCTCTCATGGAACATCATCAAACATACCTTAGCCTAGCTACATGCATGGCCGAATCTCTTCACCTTTCTTCTTCTTTTCTCCTTAAAATTTTTGGCCAAGGATGAACCAAAGGATGAGAAAATTTTTCTTTGTTTTTTTCTTTCTAGTTTTGGCAAGCATGAAGATGAGAAAAGGATGAACAAAATCCCCCCCTTTCTCTTCTTTAGCTCACGGCAATGGGGGGGGAACAAACACTACACACACATTTTTTTTTTCTTTTGTTTTCCATTTCTTTATTACCCATACTCCTTATTTTATTCTTCCACTAACAAAACATGTTTCATGACATGTTTTGCCCATCATTCCTTGTCATGGCCGGCCACTACTCATTAGGGGGGGAATTTGACATGCAAGTCCCCCCTTTGTCCACATGCACTAATAGGTCCTCACACATTGACCTATCACATTTTAGAATTTTCTCACATAAGTCCTATAGACTAAATTCACATGAAATCAACCAAATTGAAGCTTGAAATTTTCACACATTCATAATTACATATTCTAGACAATAAGTATCACATTCAAACATTTCGGTGACTCGGTTTAGCGGTCCCGAAACCACTTCCCGACTAGGGTCAACTTTGGGCTGTCACAACTCTCCCCCACTTAAGAAATTTTCGTCCCCGAAAATCTTACCGGTAAATAGGTTTGGGTATCGTTCTTTCATCGAGCTCTCGGTCTCCCAAGTAGCTTCCTCGATCCCGTGTTTGAGCCATAACACCTTTACTAGCGGAACTCTTTTGTTTCGCAACTCCTTCACTTCACGAGCTAGGATACGCATCGGTTCTTCTTCATAGCTCATGTCGACTTGAATTTCAACCTCTGATGGGCTAATTATATGCGATGGATCAGATCGATAGCGTCGAAGCATCGAAACATGAAAGACGTCATGAATCTTTTCAAGCTCCGGGGGCAAAATCAATCTATACGCAACCGGACCAACTCGTTCGGAGATTTCGTACGGCCCAATGAATCTTGGGCTCAACTTGTCCTTACGGCCGAACCTGAGTATCTTTTTCCAAGGTGAAACCTTAAGGAACACTTTGTCTCCCACCTGATACTCGATGTCTTTTCGTTTCAAATCTGCGTACGATTTCTGACGATCCGTGGCTACCTTCAGACTTTCACGGATTACCTTTACTTTCTGTCCAGCATCTTTAATCAAATCAACTCCGAAAATTTTACTTTCACCGAGCTCGGTCCAAAACAATGGTGTACGGCATTTACGACCGTACAAAGCCTCGTAAGGTGCCATCTTAATACTTGATTGAAAACTATTGTTGTAAGCGAATTCAATCAAAGGTAAATACCGTTCCCATGAACTACTGAACTCGAGGATGCAACATCTCAACATATCCTCAAGTATCTGAATTATCCGCTCGGATTGACCATCGGTTTGGGGGTGAAAAGCAGTGCTAAAATGCAGCTTGGTACCCAGAGCTTCTTGCAATTTCTTCCAAAATCGTGAGGTGAATCTCGGATCTCTATCCGACACGATAGAAACAGGTACCCTGTGTAATCTCACAATTTGATAAACGTACAATTCAGCTAGTTTATCCAATGAAAAATCCGTACGTACGGGGATGAAATGAGCCGACTTAGTCAGTCTATCAACAACAACCCATATCGCATCCTTCTTACTTGCTGACAAGGGCAGTCCGGACACAAAGTCCATTGTGACTCGATCCCATTTCCACTCGGGTATCATGATCGGCTGGAGTAATCCTGAAGGCACTTGATGTTCTGCTTTCACTTGTTGACATATCAAACATCTCGAAACAAAGTCGGAGATGTCCCGTTTCATACCATGCCACAAAAATTGACGTTTCAAATCGTTGTACATTTTCGTACTCCCCGGGTGAATTGACATTCGGCTACAATGGGCTTCGTTCAGAATCATCGAAATGAGTTCCGAATTCCTTGGAACACACAAACGATTTCTGATCCTCAAACAATCATCATCATCAATTTGAAACTCCGATTCCTCGCTCGGAAAACACTTAGCCCGTTTTGCAACCAATTCATCATCGACTTTCTGAGCTTCACGAATTTGGTGAGTCAATAATGGTTTAGCTTTTAATTCAGCTACTAACACACTGTCTGGTAGAACAGACAAATGCACGTTCATCGCTCGTAAAGCAAACAATGACTTCCGGCTTAAGGCGTCCGCAACCACGTTAGCCTTTCCCGGGTGGTAATCAATGACAAGCTCGTAATCTTTCAACAACTCAAGCCAACGTCTTTGTCGCAGATTCAAGTCTCGTTGAGTCATCAAATATTTGAGACTTTTGTGATCCGAAAATACATGGCACTTCTCACCAAACAGATAATGTCGCCATATTTTTAAAGCAAACACGATGGCAGCTAGTTCGAGATCATGGGTCGGATAATTCCTCTCGTGTGGCTTCAATTGTCTCGACGCATAGGCCACGACTCGACCTTCTTGCATCAATACGCAACCCAACCCAAGTAGGGATGCGTCACTATAGATGACAAACTCTTTACCTGATTCGGGTTGCACCAAAATTGGAGCTTCAGTCAAATGAGTTTTCAGTTGGTCGAAACTTTTCTGACATTTCTCCGTCCACTCGAACTTAACATCCTTTTGAACTAGCTTCGTCATTGGTGTGGCTATCATCGAGAAACCTTTCACAAATCGTTGGTAATAACCAGCGAGCCCCAAAAAGCTCCGAACTTCAGTAACATTTCTCGGAGGTTTCCAGTCAAGTATGGCTGAAATTTTGTTCGGGTCAACTCGAATACCCGACGCGGATACCACATGACCCAAGAAGCTAACCTCTCTTAACCAGAACTCACACTTACTGAACTTAGCATATAACTGCTTATCCCGCAAAATTTGCAGCACTAGCCTCAGATGCTCAGCATGTTCGGTCTCGTCTCTTGAATAGACCAAAATGTCATCAATGAACACCACTACGAACCGATCCAAATACGGTCTGAAGATCCGATTCATCAAATCCATAAATACTGCAGGGGCATTAGTAAGCCCAAACGGCATCACTAAGAATTCGTAGTGACCATATCTCGTTCTGAAGGCAGTTTTGGGAATATCTGAATCTCGGATTCGCAACTGATAATAGCCCGATCTCAAATCTATTTTTGAGAACACTGAGGCTCCCTTCAGTTGGTCGAACAAATCATCGATGCGCGGCAACAGATATTTGTTCTTTATCGTCACTTTATTCAGCTGACGATAGTCAATGCACAACCTCATGGTTCCGTCCTTCTTTTTCACGAACAATACTGGTGCACCCCAAGGTGAGAAACTTGGTCGAGCGAAACCTCTATCCGTCAGTTCTTGCAACTGAGCTTTCAACTCCTTTAACTCGGTTGGTGCCATACGATACGGAGCTATCGAAATCGGCGTAGTCCCAGGTACAAGCTCAATACCAAACTCTACCTCCCGAACAGGTGGTAAACCCGGTAATTCTTCCGGAAAAACATCCGGGTATTCACAAACCACCGGCACAGATTCGGGTTTCTTTTCTAATTCTTTGTCACCAAGTACATACGCAAGGTATGCTTCGCACCCTTTTCTTACATATTTCTGTGCCAACATTGCTGATATTACAGCTGGCATCCCCTCCAAGTCCGCAGACTCAATTCGGACTACTTCGTTATTTGCGCATCTCAAATCAATAGTCTTGCTCTTGCAATTCACAATCGCATCATGCGCGGTCAACCAATCCAAACCAAGGATAACATCAAATTCATCAAACGGCAAAAGCATCAAGTTCGCCGGGAAACAGGAACCTCGAATTTCCAGGGGACATTTCTTGCACACTTTGTCGACAAGCACGTAACGACCCAAGGGATTTGACACCCGAATTACGAACTCAGTAGACTCAATAGGTAAAGTCTTACTGGAGGCTAAGGTTTCACATATGTAAGAATGAGTAGAACCGGGGTCAATCAAAGCAATTACATTAGTATCAAAGAGAGTGAATGTACCGGTAATAACATCAGGCGAAGAAGCATCCTCGCGGGCACGTATAGCATAAGCTCTAGCAGGCGCACGGGCTTCGGATCTGGTTATATCATCTCTAGATCCTCTCTGACCACCACTAGCATTGCCCATAATTCCAAATGGTCTACCTCGAGCAGTGGTAGCACCCGGTTTCCCACTCTGATTTTCATTCTGTTTAAACAACCTCGGGCAATCTTTAATGAAGTGGTCAACTGATCCGCACTTGTAACAGGAGCGGTCAGGGAATCTACAACTCCCCGAATGCCATTTACCGTAATATCGGCATTTCGTCCTGTCTCGACGTTCATTCCCAACACTGGCGACCGAAGTGCCTCGTGTACCCACAGGGGGTCGATCACGATCTCGTCTAAAAAGGCCCGAAGTGCCTCTAAACTGGCCCGCATCATCTCGAAATCTCTTCGATGTCTGTTGAAGAGACCTCCCCGAGGATCTTTTACGAAACTCTCCAGTTCCCTCATCAACTCTTTGCTTTTCTTTTCTAAGCTCTTCGGCTTTACAAGCTCGTTCAACAAGTACCACGAACTCTTGTATTTCAAGAACGCCAACGAACATTTTTATATCTTCATTCAGCCCATCCTAGAAGCGTCTACACATAATAGTTTCGGACGAAACACATTCCCGAGCGTATTTGCTAAGTCTAACAAATTTTCGCTCGTAATCAGTAACCGACATGGAGCCTTGCTTAAGCTCAAGAAATTCCTTCCATTTTTGATCAACAAATCTCTGACTGATATACTTTTTCCGAAACTCAGTTTGGAAAAACTCCCAAGTTGCTTGCTCTCGGGGCACAATAGAAGTCAGAGTACTCCACCAATAGTAGGCAGAATCACGTAGCAAGGAGATAGCACAGTTTAGGCATTCTTCGGGTGTACAAGATAGCTCATCGAGTACCCGGATAGTGTTGTCCAGCCAAAATTTAGCTTGCTCGGCATCATCGCTATCCATAGCCTTAAATTCAATAGCCCCATGTTTTCGGATTCTGTCAACTGGGGGCTTATTTGACCTTATTTGGTCCGTTACCGGTGGTATTGTAGGTGCGGGGGTAGTATTTGTCGGGAATGGAGGTTGTGGAACAGCCATATTAGTTCGAATGTATTGGTTAAACCAATCATTCATCACGCTATAGAATGCTTGTCTAGCTTCATCATTCGGATTACTAGCATTAGGTTGAGAGTCTGCCGGCACTGTCCCTTGTGCGGGAGCAGGCGCTACACTCTCAAGATCATCAGCTACCTCTCGGTCATGATCGGGATCCATTACTATAAATAAACACATTTACAATTGTCAGAAATCACCACACTATCAAGTAATCACATAAAATGGCATGTATAGCTAGACCCAAAACATTACGGTAGTCCTAGAATCGACTAAACCGTAGCTCTGATACCAATAAAATGTAACACCCCGAACTCGAGACCGACACCGGAGTCGGACACGAGATGTTAACAAACTTTGAAAAATTTTTCCAGACACTGCCCAGTCTGAGTACTAGTCGCTTCAAAAATCATATCTTGAGTTTCACAACTCGAAAATCAGTTTTGTGATTTTTCCCTGAAACTAGACTCATGTCCCCACCTATGTATTTTTTTCTAGAATTTTTGGTCGGGCCAATTAGTACAGTTTATTAGTCAAAGTCTCCCATGTTACGGGGGTCGACTACACTGACCTTTTCCCATTACGACTTGGATATCTCTCTGCACAGAGCTTCAATACTGATGCCGTTTGTTTCTATGGAAACTAGACTCAGAGAGGAATCCATACATATATGGTATGACCCCTCATTATCTCTGGTCAATTTATAGTGAATTTCCAAAGGCGGAACAGGGAATCCAGAAACTGTTCTGGCCCTGTTCCACAAGAACCCGAATATCTCTTACTGTACTGTTCCTATGATTGTTTCGTTACTTCCATATGAAAGTAGATTCATCAAGGTTCGATTACATAATTTATTCACTATTTAATTCCACTCCTACGAATTCTTGTGATTTTTCCAATCCACACCACTGCTGCTATCAGCTTCTGTTTTCAAAGTAAACCTTACCTAATTTGGGGTTTCATGGACCAACTAGGGCCTTGTCATACATAAGCCCACATATGATCATACTTAGCCATTCTAGTGGCTGATCATTTGCTCAACACTTCCATTCCAACTATAGTTACATCATGAAACCATCTATACATTCATAAACACGAATGGTCTAATGCCATACTCCACTTCTACAAGCCATTTTCGCATGGCTGTACACTTATACATTTCATAAAGTACTCGAAAAACAACAATGGGTAGTCCTATACATGCCATGTCAAGATTCAACCAAAATAGTACCCAAAAGAGCCTTTGATAGTGTGGGCGACTTCGACTTCAAGATCCCGAGTCCGATAGCTGGAGAACCAAAAATCTATAAAACAGAGGAGCAATGTAACGAGTAAGCAATTTATGCTTAGTAAGTTTGAGCAAGGAATTCCAGCATGCACAAAGAATAGCACACATTTAGCTAAACGGAATATTTCATAATACGCAATTTACCAATATCAAACTTGCTTCACAACATTAACAACCCTTATGTACATACACAATAAACTAACTTGGCCGAAGGCCGGTAGCTCGTTTATCAACTGAGCGAACATTTATTTGTAAGGGCTCGATTAAATTCAACACATACGTAACATATCCCCATATTGGGATGTTTTTTCGAGTATTCGCTGGAATTTTACAGCAAGCTCATTCATTACCAAATCACGTACCTTCGGGATTTAACCGGATATAGCTCCTCGTTCAAATGCCTTCGGGACATAGCCCGGTTTTAGTAACTCACACAATGCCTTCGGGACATAACCCGGATTTAACAACTCGCACGAATGCCTTCGGGACTTAACCCGGATTTAATAACTCGCACGAATGCCTTCGGGACTTAACCCGGATTTAGTATCTCGCACAAAGGCCTTCGGATCTTAGTCCGGATATATTCGCTTAGCACAAAGCCTTCGGGACTTAGCCCGGACAGCATTCAATAAATCATGCACATCTAATAATAATTCATGGTACATTCATATTTCATTTTCGTTTACGAAACTCAAACACAAGGCACATATTGTCCTTGCACATTCGGCTCAATAGCCACACATAGAGCATGATTTAATCACATCGAAATTTAAGCTCTCTTACTCAAGAACTTACCTCGGGTGTTGTCGAACGATTCCGCTAGCTATTCAACCACTTTTTCCTTCCCTTTATCGGTTTTATTTCCCCTTTGCTCTTGAGCTTAATCAAACAAATAAATTGATTTCATCATTTAGGCATCAAAAGATGAACACAAGGCACTTAGCCCATATTTATACATTAGACATTAAAGTCTCATACATGCAAAAATCATGCATCAACACAACATATTAGCTAATTTCTTTGCCCTTGGCCGAATATGCATGTCCATTTTTGGGGTCGATTTCAACACTTAATACACACGTATACACACTAGTAAAGCATCCTCCCCTTTTCATCAATTTAACACATGCATTGCTCATTAACATGCAAAGTTACATTCGGCCTTAGCACACATCTTGCTAGCCGATTCTTCTCCATTTAGCAACCAATGCACATATGTGCTCACACAAAAAAAATGCTAAAAAGGAGGTTCAAGAATCATCAAGCCATCATCACATGCATCATTAACAAGCTTCATATTTTGCATGCAATGGCATTAACACAACCTCCACCTAGGCCGAATCTTAACTCATCCTCATGCCTCATCACCACAACATCAAACATCAACCAAGAATGATGCATCCATGGTCAAGTGCCATTTCCATCACATAGCAAGATTTAGACCATGGGTTAGGTAGAACTCAAGCTAACAACTAAAACATGCATGCCTCTCATGGAACATCATCAAACATACCTTAGCCTAGCTACATGCATGGCCGAATCTCTTCACCTTTCTTCTTCTTTTCTCCTTAAAATTTTTGGCCAAGGATGAACCAAAGGATGAGAAAATTTTTCTTTGTTTTTTTCTTTCTAGTTTTGGCAAGCATGAAGATGAGAAAAGGATGAACAAAATCCCCCCCTTTCTCTTCTTTAGCTCACGGCAATGGGGGGGGAACAAACACTACACACACATTTTTTTTTTCTTTTGTTTTCCATTTCTTTATTACCCATACTCCTTATTTTATTCTTCCACTAACAAAACATGTTTCATGACATGTTTTGCCCATCATTCCTTGTCATGGCCGGCCACTACTCATTAGGGGGGAATTTGACATGCAAGTCCCCCCTTTGTCCACATGCACTAATAGGTCCTCACACATTGACCTATCACATTTTAGAATTTTCTCACATAAGTCCTATAGACTAAATTCACATGAAATCAACCAAATTGAAGCTTGAAATTTTCACACATTCATAATTACATATTCTAGACAATAAGTATCACATTCAAACATTTCGGTGACTCGGTTTAGCGGTCCCGAAACCACTTCCCGACTAGGGTCAACTTTGGGCTGTCACATCAGGGGTAGGACTAGTCTGTTAGGCTTTGGGCTAATGTGGTTGGGCCTGTAAATGGACTATAATAAAATAAACATTTATTTATTTTATTTTTTATTTTTGGGTTTTATTTAATTATGGACCCGGGCAAAAAATAGGTTCTAGAGCTGCCCCTCTTTGCTCATTGTCGTGTAATGATAATAGAGCAAAGACTATAAAAGGACCCATTTTGCCCTGACTTGCCGAGTCTTGATTTCTTGATCCTTGATCTTCTTTAAATGGTCTCTTGACGGCTTCAATCTGCTTTACTGTAACCCAGGAAGGTGATCTCTGCTATCTTTGATCTACTCTCTGACATTACGGAGACGCCAAATCTGCCATCATCGATCTGCTCTTCGTCAAACCCGGAGATGCCAAATCATCTTAGATTTGCTTCAACATAAACACATAAAAGCCAAATCAGCCATGTCTTCGATCTGCTCCCTGCCAATACAGAGATGCCAAATCTGGTATCTTCGATCTGCTCTCTGCCAATACAGAGATGCCAAATCATCTTAGATTTGCTTCAACGTAAACTCATGAAAGCTAAATCAGCTGTGTCTTCGATTTGCTCCTTGTAAGCACAAGGGTGCTAAATCGTGTTGGATCTGCTTCAGTATAACCATCTGAATGTGAGATTTGCTATGTATCTGCTCCCCATTGAAGTGGAGATGCCAGACTTCGATTTACTCTCTGACAATACAGAGATGCCAAATCATCTTAGATTTGCTTCGACGTAAGCATGTGAAAGCCAAATCAGCTATGTCTTCGATTTGCTCCTTGTAAGCACAAGGATGCCAAACCATCTTGGATCTACTTCAGTATAAACATCTGAAGTTTGGATCTGCTATGTGTCTTCCCCTATTGAAGTGGAGATGCCAGACTTCGATTTGTTCTCTGACAATACAGAGATGCCAAATCATCTTAGATTTGCTTCAACGTAAACACGTGAAAGCCAAATCAACTATGTCTTCGATCTGCTCTCCACTAATACAGAGATGCCAAATCTGGTATCTTCGATCTGCTCTCTAACAATACAGAGATGCCAAATCTGCTATCTTCAACTTGTTCCCTATAAACACAGGGACGCCATGCTGAAATCCTCGATCTGCTTCGCTGTAAGCACATGAGTGTCAAATCTGTTATCTTCGATCTGTTCCCTATAAACACAGGGATGCCAAATCTGCTATCTTCAACTTGTTCCCTATAAACACAGGGATGCCATGCTAAAATCCTTGATCTGCTTCACTGTAAGCACAGGAATGTCAGATCTGCTATCTTCGATCTGTTCCCTATAAACACAGGGATGCCAAATCTTGTTTCTTTGATCTACATTGTCCCATAAAAGACATAACCTGTAGAATGCATATGAGTTCATGCCTAATAATTAGGACGCTATGATCGAAGTGAGTCAAATTCTCCTAATTAGACATGTTATAATGCAAAATGTTTTGAAAATGATTCCTATTTTGGATCACTCATTCCTTCATCGAAGTTTATCCTTACTTCTCTCGAAGTCTCATTCCAACTCAACTTGTGGGTTTGTACCATTCTTCAAATGCTATGACCCGCTGAAAATGTCTGTAAGATGATCCTCTCCTAGGATCGAATCGTTTGATTTGCTCAATCATCATTTAGACTGAAGAAGAAATTTTAGTTTCCCCGAGTACATCCGACCCTCATATATGGGAATTCCTTAAAAAATTATCTTGTTTTAGTTTCTTGTATTATCTAGAAATTTCTAGAGTAATATGCAAAACTTCATTTGTGAAGATATTTTAGTTCATCTATCATTATTTCAATGCAACATACTTAAAGAATAAATTTTTAAGAATAATTGGATTTGAATGAATTATCAAAAAGATACAAAAGGGAATTAATCTGATAGCCTATCTTCTAGAAGAAATAGAATCTAAAGATAGAAAACAAGATAGAAGTTAGATGCCCTAGATATCGCCGCTTGAGTGTCTATACACTAGCTCCATGAAGTCTTTCTTGAGTTCAACATGTGTTTAGAAGATCCAAAGTACTCCGTTGATGCCCCAGTTTGCAGCATTCTTTGCTCTTTGTTGCATCAGATATAGCAAGATTACCGTATGCCCTTCAATATTTGAGCTACCCTTTCGGGTTTTCAACTCAAAACCCCTTTGGTTACAAGGCACCCTTTACGGGTTTTCACCTTGGCCTCTCCATTTATTTATTTATTTATTGAAATCTCAAGACGCCTTTTGCGGGTTTTCACCTTGGATTCTCCCTCTTTAGACAAATTATTTTTTAACTGAGTCTGAATTCACTGGATTAGGTAAACTTTTCCCATCCATTTCTGTTAGGATCAATGTACCACCGGAAAAAGCTTTCTTCACGACATACGGCCCTTCCCAATTTGGCATCCATTTTCCCCTAAAGTCCTTTTGAATAGGAAGGATCTTTTTCAGCACCAGGTCTCCCTCGTGAAACTCTCTTGGTCGAACATTTTTATCATAAGCTCGCATCACTCGCTTCTGATACATCTGACCATGACGGATGGCTCTTAGCCTTTTTTCCTCAATTAAGTTTAGCTGGTCATATCGGGATTGAACCCACTCAGCTTCATCTAACCTTACCTCTGTCAAAATTCGAAGAGAAGGTATTTCTACTTTAATAGGTAATACTGCTTCCATCCCATAAACAAGCGAGAATGGGGTTGCCCCAGTAGAGGTTCTGACAGATGTCCGATAGGCGAGGAGTGCAAACGGTAATTTCTCATGCCAATCTCTATAAGTCTCGGTCATCTTCCCCACTATTTTCTTAATGTTCTTGTTAGCGGCCTCCACTGCCCCATTCATTTTTGGACGATAGGGAGAAGAATTGTGATGTTTGATCTTGAACTGGTCGCAAACCTCTACTATCATTTTGTTGTTTAAGTTTAATGCGTTGTTAGATATGATCTTCTCAGGCATTCCATACCAACAAATGCTCTCCTTCTTCAAGAATCAACTTACAGCCGACTTAGTAACATTCGCATAAGAGGCAGCCTCTACCCACTTTGTAAAGTAATCAATTACCACGAAGATAAACCGATATCCATTCGAAGCTTTCGGTGATATTGGTCTAATAACATCCATGCCCCATATGGAAAAAGGGCCATGGAGAGGTCATAACATGCAAAGGTGAAGGTGGAACATGAATTTTGTCCCCATAAATCTGACATTTATGACACTTCTTGGTATCGTTAATACAGTCTCCTTCCATAGTGGCCCAATAATAGCCAAACCTCATGATTTGCCTTGCCATCGTGAACCCATTTGCATGCGTCCCACATACACCTTCATGAACTTCTTCTAAAATTAGCTTAGCTTCCACAGCGTCGACACATCTCAAAAGTACTTGGTCTTTCCTTCTCTTGTATAGGATATCCCCGTCCAAGACATAGTCACAAGCTAACCTTCTTAAAGTTCATTTGTCATTTTCATTGGCTTGTTCAGGGTATTTACGATCTCTCACATATCGCAATATATCCTGATACCAAGGGCTATCATCCTTTTCTTCTTTCTCAATGTTGCAACAATGAGCTGGAGCCTCATAGACACTCATTTGAATTGGTCTCATCTCTTCCTCTTTATTTGCCTTAATCATTGAGGCCAAGGTTGCTAAAGCATCTACCATCTAATTTTAGTCTCGGGGGAGAAAATTGAAGGTGATGTCATCGAACTCCTCTAGTAACCCCAAAACTACCCTTTGATAATTGATCAATTTAGGGTCCCTTGTCTCCCATTCACCTCTCAACTGATAAATTACCAACGCAGAATCTCCATATACTTCTAGGGTTTTTATACCTCGTTCTATAGCTACTTGGAGTCCCTTGATGCATGCTTCATACTCAGCCATATTGTTTGTACAGTCAAAGTCTAACTTGCACGTGAACGGGTAATGATTGCCATTCGGGGATACCAAGACTGCCCCAATTCTATTTTCAACTGTGTTAGAAGCCCCGTCAAAATTTAGCTTCCAAAGAGAATCTTCAGTGGTTGCTATACACATTAACTTCTCATTTGGAAAATCGAAGTTCAATGGCTCATAATCCTCCAGAGCCCTACTGGCCAAAAAGTCTGCTACCGCACTTCCTTTTATAGCTTTCTAACTTACATAGACTATATCAAACTCTGAAACTAAAATTTGCCATCTCGCCATTCTCCCATTTAGAGCCGTTGACTCCATCATGTATTTTAATGGATCAAGTTTTGAGATGAGCCAAGTGGTATGGTATAGCATGTACTGTCTTAATCTCTGCATTGTCCAAATCAGTGCACAACACAACTTTTCAATTGGTGTATATCTCATTTCACAGTCAGTGAATTTATTACTGAGATAATAAATTGCCTTCTCCTTTTTCCCTGATTCGTCATCCTGTCCAAGCACACATCCCATAGAATTACTGAATACTGACAAGTACAGTATTAACGGTTTGTCGGGGCTTGGTGGAGATAATATCGGAGCATTCAACAAATACTGCTTGACCTTTTCAAAAGCATTCTGGCATTCCTCATCCCAAATTCCTTGATTGTGCTTTCTAAGGAGGCGAAAGATAGGATCACATTTCTCGGTCAATTGTGAAATGAACCGAGCGATGTAATTCAACCTTCCTAGGAATCCTCGAACTTCCTTCTGAGTACGTGGCGGAGGCAACTCTCGTATGGCTCTGACCTTATCTGAGTCGACTTCAATTCCCTTTTCACTGACTACGAAGCCTAATAACTTTCCCGACCTGGCACCAAAGGTACACTTTGCTGCATTGAGTTTCAACTGAAATTTCCTCAATCTCAAGAACAATCTTCTTAAGACCTCAATGTACTCTTTTTCTATATGGGACTTGGCAGTCATATCATTAACGTACACCTCAATATCCTTATGCATCATGTCATGGAATAAGTTTACCATGGCCCGCTGGTATGTTGCCCATGCGTTCTTCAGTCCAAATGGCATTACTTTGTAGCAAAAGGTGCCTCACAAGGTTATGAAGGTATTTTTATCCATGTCCTCTAGATTCATCTTTATCTGATTGTATCCTGAGAAACTATCCATGAAGGAGAACAACGAATATCCCGCTGTGTTGTCTACTAAAGTGTTGATGTGTGGCAAAGGAAAATTATCCTTTGGGCTTGCTTTGTTCAGATCTCTGTAATCAACACACATTCGCACCTTCCCATCTTTCTTAGGAACAGGCACAATGTTAGCTACCCATTCAAAGTACTTCACCTCTTGTAAGAATCCTGCATCGAACTGCTTTTTAACCTCATCTTTTATTTTTAGAACAATGTCTGGCCGCATTTTCCGCAACTTCTATTGGACTGGCTTACAGTCTTGTCTTATCGGAAGACGATGTACTACAATGTCAGTATTCAATCCAGGCATATCCTGATATGACCAGGCAAAGATATCCTTGAACTCTTGAAGTAACTTAACCAAACCACGCCTTGTATCCTCGGTAATCAGTGTTCCAATTTTCAACTCCTTCCCTTCCTCTAGAGCTACATTCTCTATTGCCTCTTTCTCATGTGGCATGATTTGTTTCTCCTCCTGCTTTACCATTCTTAACAGATCAAGAGATACGTCACAATCTTGAACATCTTCAAAATCCTGAAGTTCCTCTAAACACATGTCTTGCTCGCAAGAGAAATCAGGAGTTGCAGTATCAGTGCTCATATCATTGATATCTAAGGACCTGTGGGGGTATGAAAGAATATACAAAGAATGAATGAATCTAAGAATGATTGTTTATGTGCTATGAATAAAAGAATAAGAATTGTCAAAATTTAAAGGATAAAAATAAAACAACACTCGTTTAAATTGATCAAAGTTATGTTTTATTTAAATAATAATAGATTAACATAAGCCTATTTCACAAATGTAATCTTACTACTCCTAGGACCTAGAGTAACATACATGTTTCAAGAATTACTCTGAAAAATTCCTAAAGACTACAGGAAGGTCTTCCACAGTCCAACTGTTCAAAGAGCTCCCCGGTTCGTAAGGGCGAATGCCCTTGAGGTTTCCTTGCTCCAATCCCTCATCGTGTACAGTATTAATTTGATGACTTTCTTCTACCAGTAATCCTCCCGACTTAAAGGATTTGGATATAGGTGGGAATGTCATCGGTTCCCACTCCACTTCTCCTCCATTCAGACGCGCCTTTCTTCTCGCTTGGCGCTTCTCAATCTCTTGGCTCTTGTGCTTAGGGTCTGGCTTGAAGCCCAAACCAAAGCGATCTTTCTTCTCAAATAGTTTTGGGATTTGAATTCCTCCTTGCAACTGTCTTCCTAGTCCTTTTCCTGGCAATGTCCCTTTTCCCATCATCATTTGCAGGGCCATCCTTGTGGTTCTAGACATTTTGGGTAACAGCACCTCACTTCCTTCCAAAATGAAGGTTGTATTGATGATTTCTAAAGAGTGGAAAGAGCACTCAATAGCTTCTTCATTTGCCTCGACATAAGGGGCTTTGCTAGTGACTGCTGCTATAATGTCCTCCTCCGCATTGATGGTTATTAACCGTCCATCTGTTACTAACTTCAATTTTTGGTGCAATGAGGAAGGCACCGCTCTTGCCGAGTGTATCCATGGCCTTTCCAATAAACAATTATAGGAAGGCTTGATATCCATCACCAAGAAATCAACTCATAGGTATTTGGCCCAATTTCCAAAGGGATGTCGATTCGTCCCATCACTCTCCTTTCAGTTCCATCAAAGGCTCCTACCACATTATGACATATTTTCATATGCGAACTGTCAATGGGTAATCTGTTTAAGGTGGATAATGGTAGGACGTTCAAAGCTGACCCATTATCAACGAGTACACTTGGCATCATGTATCCTTTGCACCGAGTAGTGATGTGCAAGGCTTTGGTTGACCCTATGCCCCCAGGCGGAATTTCATCATCATTGAAATAGATGAAATTGTCAGCACTGATGTTATTTACCAACCAGTCCAATTTGTTAACGAATGTCATGGGTGACATATGTTTCGTTAAGCACTTTCAATAATGCGTCCCGATGCACCTCAGAACTTAGAAGTAGGGCTAATACTGATATACGCGCTGGCTGCTTACGCAACTGCTCGACCACACTATACTCGCTATGCTTAAGGAACTTTAAGAACTCCTTAGCCTCCTCCTCCTTCACCGGCTCATTGATGAGTATTTCAGTCTCTTTCTCTTTCTCAACCTCGACAGCTTTTGTCTTTGTAGGCTCCACTCTGACGCCCTCCGTATCATAACGTTTCCCACTTCACGTATGAGAACCTTTATTTTGCACACCCCTAGATGCACTGGCTATACTCTCTTCTTCAGGTACTGTTACACTGCAATCATAACTCCATGGCACCCTCTTGTCATCCTTGTAAGGGAAAGGATTGGGTTTATGGATGACAACCCTGGGCCCGGTTTGCACCCCTACTTCATTATTCCCTGATAAGGAAATAATAATTCTCGGCCGATGGGTTTCTTGTTGTTCATTTTCCAGTACACATTTTGTCCTTCGCCAGGACTACCCTAAAAAATCTATAGCTCTTTGTTAACCATAAGGCCTTGCACCATGGCCTTAAACTTCTCACAATTATGGATCATATGACCCATCTCTCCATGGAATTCGCAATAATTCTCTATTCCTCTTCTACCTTTTCCAGAGGTCAACATACCTCTCTTCATCATCTCCCCCCATATTACTTTCATGGGTGTCTTTACCTCAGCAACATCTTCCTTGATTTTTCCTTCCTTTGTTTCATCAACGGAATTCACTCCTTGATTGCCATGATCTGGTAACGGATTTTCAGTATTAGGAGTACTGTCGAATTTCACAACCCCCATCTTGATAAGCCTCTCCACGACCTTCTTGAATCCGGTGCAGTTTTCAGTCGAATACCCCGGTATTCCCGCGTGATATTCGCATTTAACATTTGCATCATGCCATTTGGGGAACAGTGGATGTAGTGGTTTCAAGTGAAATGGAGTGATGGCATGTGCATCGTATAAGCTTTGATAAAGCTCACGATACGTTACAGGGATAGGCATGAATTGTATCCTCTCCGAATTCTGTCTTGTACCCGATTCCTGTCTTTGAGTACTTTGTTGCTTTGTTTTGGGTTGACCAATTGTGACTGCCCTCGAGTTGAGGCTATTCATATTATTCACCTTGTTGTCCTTTCTCCTTGGGGCCGATCTTTTAGCCACTTCCCCCTCGATTTTACCGTCTCTCACGGCATTCTCAATCATCTCACCTGCCATAACTATATCCGTGAAACTTTTCGTGGTACTTCCAATCATGTGAGTGATGAATGGCGCCTTCAAAGTGTTGATAAATAACATGGTGATCTCATTTTCCAACAATGGTGGTTGTACTTGCATTGCCACCTCCCTCCATCGTTGTGCATATTGCTTAAAACTTTCATTAGGCTTTTTCTCCATGTTTTGAAGTGTGATCCTATCTGGCGTCATATCAGTCACATGGTTGTACTGTTGCATGAAGGCCTGTGCCAAATCTCTCCATGAACTGATTCTTGCACGGCTCAACTGATTGTACCATGTAGCCGCTGCTCCTATTAAGCTGTCCTGAAAACAATGGATCAATAATTGATCATTTTTACATATCCAGTCATTCTCCTACAAAACATTGTTATGTGTGCCTCTGGACAAGTAGTCCCGTTGTACTTTTCAAACTCTGGCATCTTAAATTTATGAGGAAGCACTAAATCTAGAACCAAACTTAAGTATTTGGCATCAATCCCATGATAATTGCCAGTGCCTTCCAAAATCCTAAACTTCTCCTCTAACCACTTGCAACGATCCTCCAATTGTTTCGCGGATTCGGTTGCCATTCTTTCCTTCTCCATCAAATCCAGATCAGGAGTGATAGGGTTGATCAAGCTATCACCCAAATTATTTCCCAACCTAGATGGGAAATTTACAGGGATTCCAGCATCAACTGGCCCATGTTGAGGCCTCACGGTGACAGATGGCCTTCTAGGAGGTGCCTCAGTTTGTAGTGGCACATGAGGCGGAGTAAAGCCCGGAAGAGGACCTTCATTTTCCTCTTCAGTTCTCGCCATGGGAGCTTTTCCTTTATCAATGGCTCTCAGCAGCTGAGCCATTTCAGCCATCATGTTCCTCTAAGCTTCTAGCATTTGCTCCCTCATTTCATTCTACATTTTGGCCAACTGCTCTTGCATTTGGTCTTGCATATCTTTTTGCAATTGCTCGAACCTTTGATCCATACTCTTAGTTTTAGTGTGAGTACCGTAAGGATGTGTGATTTCCAGATTTTCTTTTCTACCTTTGGAAGTAAACTTTAACTAATTAGGGTCTTTCTATAACTTTGAATGCAAATGATGCGATGAAATGCTATGAGATGAAAATGCATGAACGCAAAAAAAATATCGATTCTGGTTCAACTTCATTTAGAAAACTTTATTTAGAAAAAGAATATCTTTACATATAAGAGGATTACAAATACGCTTTCGCCCTAAGGCCCAGAGTTTTAACTCTATCTAATAAAAGGGCTAACTCTCGTCCTATATCCGACGACGATGAATACATCAGACTCAATACATCAGCTCGAATTGCCAAGTCTTGCACATATTCAGCAACCTCTCGAATCTGGGCTACGGCTTCACCAATGACATGATCCCTTTCTCTGACCTGTCCTCTAGACTGATGAAGCTCTCCCTTCAGATAATCTTCTTGCGCCTTGAGCTGCTCAACCCGAAGTTCACCGTCATGCAATGCCACTTCCAAATCCTCAACTTTACTCTTTAGCTCATTTAACTCGACCGGAGAATTATGGTTTTGATGCCAACGTAGGGATCTTCCAAGCTCAGTTACCTTAGTCTTCAACCCTTTATTCTCTTCCTCTAATGCCAAATTCTGCACCTGCATCTCTTGGAACTTCCTCTTCCAATACTCGACTCTAGCCTTTTCCTCTTGGACCTCTTTCTGCAACTGATCTGAAGATCCTCCTACTCTCGCTCTCTTCAAGGATACTTGTGCCCTTTTGTAATGCTCCTTTAGATCATCTCGATCTTCCTCAATCTTCCTCTTTTCTTTCCTCTCTTTCTCAACCTCCATCTTTTGAACGTCGACATCCAAGCTCAAGTACGTCTTTTCTTCTTCGAGCTTTGCTACCCTCTTCTCGAACTCCAAGTTATTTCTCTCGAACTCTTGCTTCATAATTTCTAACTCTAAGGGAATTACTTGCAAATATTCCTCTATCGATCGAGCTCCTTCTATGCTTGGCTTAGGGATGTTATCATTAACCCTTTTGCTCATCCATTCTACGTATTCTGGTGTCGTAGCAGGGCTAATAGCTACTCCTTTCAACAGATAAGTCTTTTTCCAAGCACTAGAAACTTAGTTAACCTTCTTCTTGTAATCGGCTCCTCTGTATACAAATTCACTTTGAGCCAACCCATGAGTCGCTGGCACGAACTGTCTCAATCCATGCTACCTTAGTACGAGCAAAGGGACATAACCAATGGCATCCCAAATTCCCAACAGAGGGACCCAATCAAAACTGTCACATCGGTAAAGAATTTCACCAGGAATCATCCACGGAGCCCTCCACTCAACATCTTTCGACTGAAGGTTCTGAAGTAACGCTATCCAATTCTCTTTTAGAACATCAACTCTCCTAGTTGAAGCTACTATGTCTTTCAACGGTGAATAATCCTCAACATCAACTCTCCTAGTTGAAGCTACTATGTCTTTCAACGGTGAATAATCATCGAAGAAGACCTGACAAACCACCTTATCTATCAATCGAAAATGACTGTAGAACCAAGCTAAAAGTAACTGAGCACAACCAACAAATCTACCTGCACCAGCCCTCTTACATGCGCCTAAGGACCTGAACGTCTCCGCTAAAATCACAGGGACGGAAGTGACCCTTTTACTGAGTCGATGAAAAATATCTGTGGTTGCCTCATCCACATATCCCAAAGCCCTAGGAAAAACCATCAGTCCATACAAACTTAAAGCAAAAACATCTATCTTCTTCGTCTTATCAGGGTGTGTCAGAATTAGACCTTTCAAAGCGTCCCACGAAATGCATTTGCACTCACCCTTCTCTTTAATTCTGGCCATGATCCACTGCTCGCTCATCCCCATAATAGTCATCAATTTCTTCTAAAAGGTAGGGACACAAGCAGCTCGAGAATAGATCCTATCATTCTGAAACCTGGGGCAACGAAGTAAGGTCGTGTACTCCTCTATGGTAGGTTCCAAGTCTACTTCCCCAAAAGTGAAACAACTGTACGTCGAGTTCCAAAACTGTGCAAGGGCTCAGAACAAATGCTCATCTACCTGAACATCAAGCAAGTAAGGTAAGTCTCTGTAATTACCGTAGAATAACTACTTGGTCTCATGGCCCCACTAGTCCCAAATCCCCTTAAGCTCTTGGAGATTATTCTGTGTGACACTAATACGAGTGTAATCTGACAGCTCCGACACGTATCCCACAGCTATACTATCTCCCTTTTCTAGTTGAGTTTGCTTAGACCATCTATGGACGTTGGCGTTTCCCTCCACTCTATCAAGAAGTTTGTTCTCCATAATAAAACTTCCTAACTTAGAAATTGACCGTGAACCGATACCTTTGTAAATGCACAAATGACATGAAAACAAAAGAAAAGAGATGTCAGTATCGCATGATGTCAATAAATCTCAACGATAATTTATAAGGGTAATATCCAAAGTTTAACCCTAACTAAGTTGGGCTCTTACGGTTTTTCAACATGAGGTTGGTTCTAAAGTTTGAGGTACCCAAACCAGCAGATTCCTCGATCCTCACCCATTATAGGCTCATTTGAATCGAGTTCAGTTCAGGGGAATACATTTCCCTATGGCTACACGGAGATGAACATCTCACGAAACCATAGGTACGGGTGTATCCCGAAAGTGATCCACTATCCTACACGGAGGCAAAAACCTCACGAAGGCGTAGCTTCTCACTCCCACTTAAGGGTGTGACCACAATGGTCATGCAAATGCAATGCGTATCAGAATATAGCAACACATGCAATAATACAAACACATGTAATGCAAAGAGGATTAAATTTTAAAATTTTTAATTTCCAACATTAAGACAAGAGATAATCAATTACACGGCTTGACTCTCTTATTAGTCCCCAGCGGAGTCGCCAAGCTGTCGAAACCATTTTTAAATCGAGTTTTGGAAAAATGGGAATCGACTGTAAAAAACGAAAACGAGAGTCGCCACCAATCTTTTTAGGTGTGATTGGATCACCTTTAAAACATTTTGTTTTAAAATCATTAGTTTTGGTCTACGAAAAAAAAGAACGAGTTCGGGAGTCGGTTACGTACGAGGAAGGATTAGCACCCCCGTAACGCCCAAAAATTGGTACCTAATTAATTATCAAATGTCTTCAACGTCGAAAATTTAAAAATTTTAAGATGTAATCCTCATTAAAATATTTTGATTGATCTTTTTTAAAAGAAAAATTGGAGTTCACTCGTATCAAAATATTGACACTGAGTTAGCTTTTGGAAATCCCTATCTCGACACAACAAAATGCCATATCCAATAAATTAGGACATATTAGTTTGAAATTCCAAGACAGTTGCTCGCATTTTGAAAACCTTTAAAAACTTAGAAGGGTACTTGACTATTCAAACTCAACGAGAAGAGTCGCAACCCAATAAGTTAGGGCACTACTTTTCTCGAAATTTCCAAACACCAAGCATTGCCTTTATATTTTTTGAAAACTTAGGAATTTTGTTTTAGTTAATGCATGAGGAATCACATTATCGTTACGGAATAGAATATTACAATTATAAATGAATAAAACATGCATTTAAACGATACAGTGGCCATAATACAAAAATCATATACTAGATACATATATATAAAAATAATATACATAGCAAATGCTTACAAAGATATACATAGTATATATTGAAAATGAATAAACAAAACAAACATACAAAGTAATAATTAAAAACAATGCATGATATACAACAAAGTAATACAATATCAATGTACATGTTCATAAAATGTAATATCAAATAATAAATATAAAATGACATTTAGCACATGATATATGCAATATAAAATAAAATGAAATGAGCTATCGTTATACATATAACACAAATAAAACATGATATTTAATAATAATTTCAAAATAGTATTTAATATACAATATATATTAACAAAATATTTATAAAAAAATAATAATTATATATATAAAATATATTGGTTTAAAAGTATGTAAAAGAACTCATAATATAAAAATATCAGTTTAAAATGAAATAATACATAATAAATTAATAATTAATAATTAAATATATGTATAATATGGGTTAAAAATATAATTTAATTTACAAATTTTAAAATTATAAATAATATAATGAATAATATAAACGTAAATAATATAATAGATAATATATGATATATATAACCTATAAAAATAATAAATAATATAGAATAAAAAATAAAAAAATAATAAATGTTATAAAATATATTTTAAATATATAGGAAATAAGAAATATAATAGCATAAAAATAGCATAATGTAAAATAATGAAAGTATATATGTAAAAACAATGTATATAAATAATTAATAAATATATAATACAAGAAAAAATATAATAATAATATAAAAATGATAATGTAAAATAATAATAATAATTTGTGAAAAATAAAACATAATAAATAATAATATAAATACTATATAATAAAATAATTTTATAATATATAATATAAAAATAAGGTATAAAAATAAAACAATTAACAATATATAAAAAATATATATATCTAATAATAATAAACATATAGGGTTAAATTTGAAGTTCAATAAAATTACAGGGTAAATTTTACAAAAATAAAGTTGAATTAAGGTCCTAATTAAAACACGCGCAAAACCAAAGGGATTCATTGGGCAAATTGCCCTATTCCCAAAAGGACTGCGTTTTAATCTTAGACTTAAAATAGCTACTGTAGGGACTAAATTAAAACTAAAACAAAATATCAGGGCTGAAGCATAAATAAAATAAAACAAATTATAATCATAAAAGGGTGGAGGGACTAATCAGGTAATTAACCCAATTCTCAAAAACACGCGGATCCTCCCTAGGTAATCGGGTCAACGCGCGGATCCTGGGGCATGATACGATACCGTTTTGGCGTTTATTATTCTAAGCCATACGTCGTCGTTTTGCTGGGGCTATATAAACCAAAACTTTAGCCCAAAAATCATTTTACACTGGGATTTTTTAAAAAAAGGTTTGAAATTCTCTGCAGAGGGGAAGAGGAGGGGGGTCCCTGGCTTTGGCCTCCGGCCATCGGGCCGTGTTTGCCCATGCGCCTCACCCGCCGTCGTACGCGGGACCTGAAGGTTTAAAAAACCTTCGTCCTTCCACAGGTAACCTCTTCTCTCTTAAAACTTTACTCGTATATGCTAAAACAGTTCATATATATACATGTGTTCAAAGATTAAGAAGAAGATAGACGGTTAAATCACCTTTTTTGAAACTGTTGTTATTTCTTTGAATGTGTAAGTATATTTCTATCCCCTCCAAAAAAAGGTCTCTCTTTTACATTGTTTGATTCGGGCTTTTATAGCCACTACTGCTATTACATAAACTAGGAAAGAAATCTTTTTATATCTTTTCATATTTGTTTTGCTTGTTGTTGTGGTTCTTTCCTTCTTTTGCAGGTATCAAGAAGATTTAGCAACAATGATCATCGGCGTTGACTCGGGCATAGACTGCAGCATGATTCGAAGCCTGGAATCACGGCCTGGAATCACAGTGTTGATGGCGTAAGACGAACCGACGCATTGATTACGATGTTTAGCTTCTGGAGCCTTTCATTTGCGGTGCCTAGGGTTTCTAAAACCCTAGGTCTCTCTGTTATCTGTTAACAATTTAGGCCACTTGGGCCTGTTTGTTTTTTTGGGTCTGGATATAAACGGGTCTTGGGTAGTTTAACTGGGTCATGGGTGTAACGGGTTATTGGATTAGTTTGGTGTGTCAGGGGTAGGACTGGTCTGTTAGGGTTTGGGCTAATGTGGTTGGGCCTGTAAATAGACTATAATAAAATAAACATTTATTTATTTTATTTTTATTTTTGGGTTTTATTTAATTATGGACCCGGGCAAAAAATAGGTTCTACAGTCGTCACACAGCTTTCTCGCACGCCCCTGTATATAGGCCGTGTGGCTACAAGATCGTGTCGCACGGCCGTGTCTGGCGTGGTTTGCTTCTCCCACGGTCATGTAGATTTGCGCACGCCCGTGTCATTCTGACAGTGTTTTCCACGGGTGCTAGACACGGGTGTGTCGCATGCCCGTGTTTATTTGGCAGATTTGACCATGACCATGTCGCACGGTAGTGTCATTTTATCGCAGCCCGTGTTTGGGGAAATCTTCTACCCTGTTTCTGCACAACCATATCACACGGTCGTGTTTCTATCCGTGTTGGTCACACGGCCTTAAGCACGGCCGTGTGCTAGGCTATGTGGAGTCGGGAACCTGTGCTTTAAGTACTCTGTTAGTGACCTAAATGTTTAAAACTTGAAATGTAAATAATCTAAAACCGTTAGTATTCGGGTTGCCTCTCGAGAAGCGCTTATTTATAGTCGAAGCTCAACTGTTACCTTGTTGGTTTATTCATGGTGGTTTGTGGAGTCGTAGCTCCTCTCCATTGTCTTTAAAATTTTCACCATTATAAAGTTTGAGACGTTGTCCATTTACTTTGAAAGTACCGTATGATGGGTGACTTACCTCTACCATACATAATGGAAAAATGTTGAGTACCTTAAGAGGGATTTCTTCATTCGGTGTGGTAGTGACAATGTGGGGATCTGCAGCATCAAATAAGACTTTATCTCCAACTTTAAGTTGATTTGGAAAGGTATCAAGCTCGTCTTGGCGTAGTTTCAGTTTATCGTGTGTTCTCGGTTTATGTGTTCGCCATTTATCTAGCTCCTCTATTTGCAGCCTTCGTTCTTCATGAATAGATCCTTTACTATTGTTTGAGAATGGCTCATGTACTTCCTTCAGACTTATCTCCTGCAAAGTGGGTTGTATCATGTGGTCAGTTTTAATAGAATGGTTTAGACGATCACCTTCAATTTCCGATGTGTTGTCAGAATTGCGAGCTTGAAAGGTGAGTGTTTCGTCTCCTACGCGAAGCGTGAGTTCACTTGTGCCAATATCAATGATGGTTTTAGCAGTTGCTAAAAAGGGCCTTCCTAGAATTAAGGGAGTGTTGCTATCCTCTTCTACATCTAGAACAATAAAGTCAACGGGAAATATAAATTTATCGATTTTAACTAGCACATCTTCAATAATACCTCTAGCGAATCTTATAGTTTTATCTGCTAATTGAATGCTCATCCTAGTCTATTTTGGTTTCCCGAGACCTAGTTGCTTAGACATTTTGTAAGGCATGACATTGATACTAGCCTCTAGATCAGCCAATGCATATTAACGTCTAAACTACCAATTAAGCAAGAAATCGTACAACTCCCTGGATCTTTTAGTTTGTTGGGTAGTTTATTTTAGAGAATGGCCGAGCAAACTGCGTTCACCTCCAGATGCGACACCTCATCCAACTTTCGCTTATTTGCTAAAAGCTCCTTTAAAAATTTCATTGTGTTTGGCATTTGCGATAGAGCTTCAATAAACGGTGAGTTAATATGTAATTTTTTCAAGAGTTTAAGGAATTTACCAAATTGTTCATCTGAGCAATCTTTCCTTGTCGCGTTAGGGTATGGCACACGAGGTTTATTTTCGACAGTCACTTTTTTGTTTTTATTATAATCTACCTCACCTTGGCCTTTTCTCACCACAGTTTCTTGCCTCGATTCTGGTCCAACGATTCCTTCGTTATCTTGAATATTAATTGCGTTGAGCTATTCTCTTGGGTTGGGTTCAGTATTACTTGGCAAGCTACCTTGTGGTCGTTCGAAGATTAGTTTGGACAGCTGGCCTATCTGAGTTTCGAGCCCTTGGATCAACGCTTGCGAATTTTCGACACCAAAATAAACTTTGAGAGCATCTCTTCAAGGTTTGGCTTCTTTTCCTGTTGGTAGGGTGGTTGTAGGTAGCCCGAAAGATGTTGTGGTCTTTTATTTCCTTGACCGCCCTACAAGAAATTGGGGTGGTTCCTCCAACCTGCATTGTAAGTGTTACTAAATGGATTGTTTTGAGGTCGAGGATTATTACCCATGTAGTTTTGTTGCTCGTTATCCATGTTATGGGCATAAGGTTGATATTCCGAATGGCTTGTTCCACCGCTACTTGCTTCGCACTGCATTACTGGGTGAACTTGTGAAGAACTAAGAAAACCATCAATCTTTTTATTTAAGAGTTCTACCTAATTAGAGAGCATGGTGACTGAATCGAAGTTATAAACGCTGACTGTTTTCGTTGGCTTTATCCTCATGACTTGCCACTGATAGTTATTTAGTGACATCTCTTCTATAAACTCATAGGCATCTTCCGGTGTTTTATTGTTGATGGTTCCGCCAGCAGCTGTGTCAACCATTTGCCGAGTCGAAGGATTCAGACCATTGTGAAATGTTTGTACTTAGAGCCAAAGCGGTAACCCATAGTGAGGGCACCTTCTCAGAAGGTCTTTGTATCTCTCCCAGGCATCGTAGAGTGTTTCTAAATCCATCTGCACAAAAGAAGAGATATCATTGCGTAATTTAGCCATTTTAGCCAGCAGAAAATATTTTAGTAAAAATTTTTCGCTCATTTGTTCCCAAGTAGTAATTGACCCTCGTGGTAATGAGTTCAACCACTGTTTAGCTTTGTTACTCAATGAAAAGGGAAACAACTGAAGACGTATGACATCATCAGAAACTCCATTAATTATAAATGTATCGCATGGTTCTAAAAAGTTGGCTAAATGAGCGTTGGGATCCTCATCCTGCAAACCATCAAACTAAACAAATTATTGTATCATTTGAATAGTGTTAGGTTTTAATTAAAAAGTATTTGCAGCGACAGCAGGTCTAACTATGCTTGATTCAGTTCCTGTTAAAGAAGGTTTAGCATAATCATACATAGTGCGTGGAGTAGGATTTTGATTAACCGCAATTGCAGGAGGTAGCTTATTCCCTTAGTTTTCAGCCATCTCTTCAGTTGGGGGTTGAGTATCGTATTCTTGCTCGTTCTCCGTGTATCTTAAGCTACGCCTTATTTCTCTTTGGTTTCTACGAACTGTATGATCGATTTCTTCGTCAAAAAGTAATGGTCCCGACGGGTTTTGTAATAGCCCAAAATTGGGTCTAGTTGAAACAGAGGTTTCGGAACCACTAAATCTGAGATAAAAGTAATTATTTTATGATTATTTTGAGGTCTATGATATTATTGCATGATTTTGTGAAAATTTCGTGAAGAAATTCTATGCATAAAGTGCTCAATTTGAAGTTAGGGACTAAATTGAATAAGTTGCAAAACTTGCATTCTAGAAGTTTCTAGTATGAAATTGCTTTGAAATATTAATTAGGAGGTCTTAAATAGCAATTTGACCAATTTCTAAGTGATGGAAAAAAATTGGACATGGATGGAATTTTTGAAAGTTTAGTAAGGAAGGGCATTTTGGTCATTTGGTAATTAATAGAAATAAAAAGGGAAAATAAAGCCAAAATTTACTCATCTTTTTCATGGAGGCCGAAATTAGCATGGGGGAAACCATGGCTAGGGTTTTCAAGCTTTCCAAGCTCAATAGTAAGTCCGTTCTAACCCCGTTTTTCAAGTTCTTTACGTTTTTGGAATCCTGGTAATTTGATTAAGCTTATTCTAGCAATAATTTAAGCTAGGGTTCATATTTGGAAAAACACCCATAAGTGAAATGTGTTTATTTTGCTATTTTATGATAGAATATGAGGTTTTAAATTATGTTAGACAACTTGTGCTACTCGGTTTTGAGTGAAAACGAGTAAAAGGGCTTAATCAGTAAAAATACCTAATAGTCATAAGTATATGTTAGAGTGAGAATTTGATGTTGCCATAGAAGGGAAAAGTGATCAGCATGTCATAAAACATAAGAATAAGGGATGAAGTTTAATTTCCGAGCCTAGGGGAAAAAGTGTAAATATGCAAAAGTTTAGGGGCAAAATTGTAATTTTTCCAAAGTTTGAGTTAAGGACTGTTTTGAATAGTACATTAATTAAATAAGTAAAATATGATGTTTTAGATCCCAGAAAATGAGATTTGAACCTAGAATGAGAGAAAAATCGAAAATTGGGAAAGTTGGTAAAATGATCGTTTTAATATCGAGGTAAGTTCATATGTATAATAAGCATTAATTTATGCATGTTGCAATGTAAATTTGATATATTTATTATAATTTTCGAGGTGTTGAAAGTATGTAAGTTGGTATGATAATAATACAGCAATAATGCTGTAATTTATATTTGAAAGTTAAATTTAGTGAATTAATTGAATTATGTTAAATTAAATGATTATGGTGCCAAGTTTATGAATTGATTTAAAAATACGTCTATGGTACATGAAGTGCATTGAATTATCATACATAAATGTGATTTCTATGATTATGGATATTATGGGAAATTGTAAGTTCATATGATTTTTAATAAGGCAATGTGTAATTTAATGTTATTGCCTTGATATTAAATGAGATGTAAGTTTATATGTAAGTAATACATCAATATTACTTGTATTATGATATTTTATAATAATATTGGAAATATGTTTGTGGATAATTACTTGATTGGTGAAATTGTTGGAAAAGAGAGAGAAATCCCAGTTGAACCTTCGGAAAGATTGGATGATACAGATAGTATGTAGCTAGGTCACATGTATGGTGCTGAGTGCACATCATGTGTACAAGAGAGCTACAAGACATTATGATGTAGCTAGGTCGCATGGGTGATACTATGTGTACACCATGTAGACAAGAGAGCTAAGGGATATATGTAGCTAGGTCGCATGCGTGGCTCCAGGTGAAGGACAGCTTGTAGACAAGAGAGCTACGAGATAAATTGGCTAGGTCACATGGGTGGTACTGAGTGTTCACCATGTGTACAAGAGAGTCGAACTCTATGATGGGTGGAGCTATGTGCTGAAACCACAAGTATCGAGGATTAGTCCGAAGTGTTCAACGGGAGACTCTCTATGTATTGCTTTGTGAGTTTTGTGATGAATAAGTGCATGAACTTGGTTATGTGAATGATGTGTTCATTAAGTGACCAGGATGTGGTACGGTTATAAACAAGTAAGTTATACATGAGGATGATTTTATGGTGACCTTGTGATCATGGGTCTATACTTGTGATGTATGAAATGTGGTGAAAATGATTTGTGATATGTATGTTAAAATGAGGTTAATACAAAGAAAGTGTGAAAGAGTGAATTAGCAATAAAACTGTTTTGGACAGTAGCAGTGATGTAATTTTGAAAAATCACCAAAAATAGTATAAATTGAATCAGAGACTGAATGAGATATTAAATTAAATCTTAATGAGTCTATTTTCATATAAAAGAAACAAAGCAAGAAAAAGAGTTCTATATTTTGATATATTTATGTTTTTGTGAGACTGGTTCAGAATGCTTACGTGATCCCCTGTTCTGACTTTGGAAAATCACAAAAATTTGGATAAAAATAATTAGAGGCTTAAAATTATATTTTTAAAATTTATAATGAGTCTATTTTCAATATAAATCAACAAGTACATTATCCGATTTCTGTATTGTGAGAGAATTAATTTTTAGTGAAGAGAGGTCAGAACTGTCAAAATGTGAAATAGGGGAAATTTTAATGAATAAACTGTACTAATTGGCTAAACCAAAAATTATGAAAATTTTATGGTACAAAGATATGTGAGTCTAGTTTCAGGGGAAATTTACGGATCTTAATTTGGAGCTCTGTAGCTCGAATTATAAATAATTAAGTGACTATGACTTGTGTGGACAGTTTGATGTGAGCATTTATTAGTAAATTGTGAAATCGTACTTACAAGAATGCTATATACATTAAGGATGTGGAATGGAGAGGAGGAGGAGGAAAATAAATATATGTGGAATACATGGAAACTATGGTATATGAAATATTGATATAATGAAATAAATGATATGTGTTTATAAGAAAACAGAAAGAGAATGATATGTATCATGACATGTATATATATATATGACTAGTCTCAATGTAATGCTTGTAGGGTATGGAGTTGAATTAAAATGTTTTAGGCAAACATGTTATTTGCGCATCTGAATTATGGTATTTTATAAAGATATGATCTAGTTTTAAATATGAATGCTTGATGATTAAGCTGAAGATATTTGGTAAGATGATAATCTTGGTATAAATGTATAAGTGGTACTATAATAAACAAGGTAAAATGAGTATCAGAGACACATGTATGATGATATACAAATCCTATGTTTGTGGTTTAATTGAGAATATTTAATCATTAAATGAATACCATGTTATATGCTTTTGATTTTGTATAAGTGTGTAAGAGATTAAGGTTGACCAAAGCTTGGAAAATAGCCTAGGTATATTCCACACAGGCAGAGACACGACCATGTGTCTCAGCCGTGTATGGAAGATGACTTTGGGACACAGGCGTGTGAGCCTTAAAGCATGAAATTTTCAAGATTTTCGTAAGTTCTCGGTTTAGTCCCAAACCCTTTCTAAAGTATGTTTTGGGCTTCGTAGACTCAAATAAGGGACTATGTGTAAGTGAATGAAAGTTTTGAAATATGAATGAAATTTTATGGCCCGTATTTTAGTTTAATGTTTGTATGTTTGTCCGGTAACGCCTCGTACCTTATCTCGGCCTTGGGTACGGGTAAGGGGTGTTACAGGTTTCTTCTAGTCATAAACTATAAAAACCTGCCAATAGAAAGAAAAAGTAGGTTAATAAATAATAATAATAATAAAATTAAATTAGATTGCAAGAAAAATAAATGGCTAAAGTAATAAAAATTGAGCGTTCCTAATATCTTAGTTCTCTGGCAACGGCGCCAAAAACTTGATCGCCTGATTTTGTGATAGGTTTTAAATATTTATAATTAATCGTTCTTGAAACTAACTATTATCGCGATGTAGGCAAGTGTACCTATCGAACAGTAGTATAGTTTTAGCAAGACCGGATTGTCAAACCCAAAGGAACTAAAAGTACTAGTAATGACTGTCTTTTTATTATCTTGCCTAAGAATAATGGGGTTTTGTTTTTTAACTAACTAATTATCTAAACTAAGAACTCATAGAGAATAGAATTGGGGAATTGCTTTTGGGAAAATCGATTGAATGAAGACAATACCTAAGGAAAAATCCACCTAGACTTTACTTGTTATTCTGGCTCTGAATCGGACAATTTATTCATTCAACTTGTTCCGTAGAGATCCCTAAGTTATGTTATTATCCCTATTTAAGACTAATAACGTCTAATCCCTAGATTGAATAACCGAGACTTTTCTCTAATTAACACTCTAGGGTTGCATTAACTCGATCTATGGATCCCCTTATTAGGTTTCACCCTAATCCGGTAAAATCTTGTCACTCTATGTCTACGCGTGCAATCAACTCCGCTTAATTATGACAAATGTACTCTTAGACAGGGTCTATTCCTCCTCTGAATAAGAGTATGTCTTGAATCAGTATCCTGGGATATCAAAACAAGAATTAAGAACACATAATTAAGAACAAGTTAAATATTTATCATACGATTCAGAAAATAATAACAAGATTCATCTTAGGTTTAATTCCCCTTAGGTATTTAGGGGTTTTAGTTCATAACTAAATAAGAGAACATCTCAGAAAAATAAAGAATATAAAACATAAAAAAAACTTAAAACTTCTGAAGGGGAATTGAGGAGAGATCTTCAGTCTTGATGATGAATCCTGCTTTTGAGATGAATCAATCGGCTTCCTTGGAGTAATTCCTTACTCCCTCTTCTATGTGTCCCCTTTTCTCCTCTTCTAGGGTGTATTTATAGGCTTTGGAGTGCCTTTTAGCTCTCAAAATTAGCCTTTTCTGAATTGGACTCAACTTGGGCTCGGCAGGGACACGCCCGTGTGAGATTACTTCAGGTCGTGTTCGAGCCTGTTAGAATGGCACGGGTGTGTGCTATACCCGTGTGAGTCGTGCTTCGATTCTTCCAGATTGACACGACCGTGTGGTCTGCCCGTGTGAGGAAGTCCAGGCCGTGTTAAGTTCGTACTTTGGCCCATTTTCTCTTTTTTTGGCCCGTTTCTCGCTCCTTTCGCTCTCCTATGCTCTTCTAAGTATAAAACATGAAATTAAAGCATTAAGAGCATCGAATTCACCAATTCTAATGGAAAATCATCCATAAAATGCGTTAAACAAGGGGTAAAAATATGTATAAATTATGGTTTATCAACCCTCAAGGGAACCACAAAGGAGATTGAATCCAGCTATGAAAGAAATGGTAATGAAAAAGTTTCTCAAGTTGTTGGATGTATGTATAATCTATTCAATCTCAGATAGTGAATAGGTAAGCCCCATTCATGTTGTCCCAAAGAAAACCAGGACTATAGTGGTAAGAAATTTAAATAATGAGCTTGTACCAATGCGAGTGAAAAATGGTTGGAGAATTTGCATAGATTTAAGGAAGCTTAATCAAGTGACTAGGAAAGACTCGTTTTCCCCAACCTTTCATAGACCAAATGCTAGAAAGGCTAGCTATAAAATCTTTCTTTTGTTTCGTTGATAGTTTTTTTTAGGTTTGTATCAAATCCCTATTGCACAAGAAGATCTAGAAAATACGACATTCATTTGTCCATTCGGAACTTATGCCTATAAGTGGATGCCTTTTGGTCTTTGTAATGCTTCAGGTATGTTTCAAAAATGCATGATGAGTATTTTTTTTGAATATATTGAGAAATGCATAGAAGTGTTCATGGATAATTTTACGGTATATGGGGATTCATTTGATGAGTTCTTAGATAATTTAACCAAAGTTTTGAAAAGATGCATTGAGACTAACTTAGTTTTAAATTATGAAAAGTGTCATTTTATGGTTACTCAAGGCATTGTATTGGGACAAGTGATTTCTTCCAAGGGTAAAGAGGTCGCTAAAGTAATTGTGGACATAATTGTAAACTTACCTCACCCTACAAATGTTAGGGAAATGTGATCTTTTCTTAGACATGTAGAGCTTTTATCGTAGATTTATCAAGGAATTTTCCAAAATTACTTTGCTATTAACATTACAAAGGGAAGTTCAATTTGAGTTTGGGAAAGAATGTAAGGAGGCGTTTAATTGAAAATAATCATAACAAAATAATATAGTTACGGGCTGATTTTATCTTAGGCTCTTTTTCTAAAAAAAAAAAAGAAAAACCTTTAAAATTTTCAGACTAAAATATCTATATACATACCGACAATTGAATTTTATGATTTCCACTTCTCGTTATTAAAATTTTATCCCTGTTTTCCATTGATGCTAAACTTGAATATAAAAAATTTGTCCTCCATTAATTCAACTCAGCATCCAATTCTTTATAAACTGATATAAGAAAAACCCAGTAATGAAAAGTTCGACACATTAAAATGCGAGTCTTCTTCCATTTCTGGAAATTACTTACTTGACTAAATAATTTCATTTTAATTTTAAATGGGTGGTGGATAATAATATATAAGCTCCAAAAATACTAACTCATAATTTATTTATTAATTAATAGTCAATAAATATATGCTTTCAAAGTCTAATCATATCTCCCTATGCGACAATGGCTATTGAGTGTGGAATAAGACAATACCGCAGAATTTTCCACCAATTTTTGACTGCGTCTCCATTGCCTAAACCTTAAGCATGTTGAAGCTAAATTTGTCATTTAGTACACCATGCTCTTTACAAAGAACTTTCCTAAAGTTTGTCACCATAACACAACATCATGTGCTCTACTCTCTTTTCTCTTTCTTTCTTATATATTTTTGGCTAAATCCAAGACTAAAAAAACAAAAATTAAGATAAAATGTTTTTGATTTTCGAATGGAATAATTATTTATTTGGAACCAATATTATTCAGTCATTTTGATTTCTACATTTTTACAATGGTTCAATGGATTGAATATTGTTTCTAAAATAATCAAACAAAATGAAAATCACATCAATGTTTGAAATATAGAAATATAGAATCAGCTTATCCTTAGGCATTACCATGTGAGTGAATAATCCAAACCTAACTCAGTCTTATCACAAGCCTAACCTATGATCATAAATTAATAAAAAAATATTATTCGTATTTATCGAAAGTTATCAAAAAAAATTTATCACGTTTTGTCAAAATTGTATAATATTGTAAGCTTTCTTCTTATGAAAGTTTTAATTAAAATAAGAAAATAGAAAACTGAAAATTGGCTATGCCAACCAATTATAATATTCTAAGTTTTCTTCTTGATAATAATGTTAACGTTCCTTAAAAAAAACACTGCTAACTTATAAAAAATTTATATTTATTAATGTAATAAATAAAAATAAATCAACGCTTGTGTATAATATCATTTACATAAATTCCCTACTTTGTACAAAGGGTAAATTATTAATAATTTAACTATAAAAAAATATAAAATGACATCATCTTAAATTTTTTAGTATTTTTATTTTTACATTAAAAAGTTAGTGATAAATAATTGGATGACTATTTTATAATTTTTTATAGTTAAATAATAATAAAAGAAATTTACTAATAATTAAGTATTTATTTTATAATTTTTTATAGTTAAATGATTAGAGAATAAATTTACTAGTAATTGATTAACTAGTAGTATAATTTAATCTTTATAAAAATATTATATTTTAAATAAATTGTATATATTGAGGTTGATAAAATATATTGGGAAAATATTAAAAAGAAAAAAAAGGGAAAGGGGGGTACTATACACAGTTGACACAAGTGGAATTGATAGGACAGTGCAGGGGCGGCATGCTTTGGCAGTTTATAAGTTTTGTAGGGGACGGGGACGGGGACGAGGGGGGCCCCCTACTCTTTTTGGCCTCCTATTTCTAACCTCTCGTCTCTTATCTCACCACTGACCAGTCACCACCCTTTTGCCCCCGTCTTTGCTGTAACTTTTTTTTTTCCCTTTTTGAATATCTTGTTCCTACTCAACTTTTCATTTTTCATTTTAAATTATCATAATTATATTTATAATTATAACCGCAATCATATTAACTAACAAATCTCATAATAATTAGACAACTTTTATATTTAATTCGAGAAATGCATGTCTCTATTATGTTACCAATTTATAATCTAAATGAGATAGTTTTGAATATAAAAGAAAAAAGAAATTACAATGTGAACAGAATATATTTAATATATACCAAAATATTGTAATAATTAATAAGTATGGGATAATATATTAACAAGATGGTATAATATATATTATTGAGGGGATTCACTCTCTGTTGAAATATCATTATTCCCAGGGTTAGAGATCAAACCACAACTCGATTTCTAAACTACATTTGCTTAATACTCAACACAACCATCCCTTTTATTTTATATATTAACAAAACTTTAAAAATTTTAATATTTATATCTATAAAATTTCATTATTAATTAATTTTTTATTATTTAAATTGAATTTAAATAAAATTAAAATAATTTAACATGAAAATTTTAATATTAAATTAAATCAAATTAAACTTAATAAATCATCAAACTCATAAACAGTTTTAACTATTTACGTAACTGAAAAACATACAAGATAAAATAACAACTATATATACTAAAATTGCTTGCCATTTATGTGGCGAAAGAGGTCAGAGAATATATAAGAGCAATTCCTATTTATATATCCAACATTAATGGAAATGTATACAGCATACTCTGATCTTAGATCACTTGTAAAGAAAATTTATGCGAATATTTAAGAAAAAGACCTTAAAGAAATTTTGATTGTGTCAGTAAATTGAGGTAGTGAGATTTTAAAGTATTCATGTTCAAGCTTCATTCTACGTAAATTATGTGTAGATTATTTTTAAATTTTATTTTAATTATATGTAAATTTATTTAAATTATTCTAATTTAGGTCGAGGTATATGTCAATTTCTAATCCGATGGCTGTTATTCTAGTTTTTTGGAATAAAATGAAGAAGACTATTAGGGTAATAAGATAAGGGTTCTATGATAGGGCGTGTCTCATTTGGCTAAGACTTCATGCAAACTAGTCGTTTCAAAAATTCCAAAAGAAAAAAAGGTAGGATGTAGTAACGATTTTTTTCACTAAAAATAAAAATCCGAAGATATTACTGTGCCACCCAAATTCATATATGTATATACATAAAATGTAATAAGGTTTTCATGATTTGATTTAGTGAATAATGTCATTTTTCTCCATGCAATCCCTATCTCATCCATCAAATAAAGTTCCCTTAGGTACGATATCCCGGTCTTGCCATTACTATACTATTGTTCGATAGGTGCACTTGCCTACATCGCGATAATAGTTAGTCTAGGTTTGATCTTCATTATAAATATTTATTACTTGTTACGAATCACGTGATCAAGTTTTTAGCGCCGTTGCCGGGGAACTAAAATATTAGGAACACTCAATTTTTATTACTTTAGCCATTTATTTTTTTCTTTCAATTTAATTATTACTAATTAATTTACTGTTTCTTTCTCTTGGCAGGTTTTCCTAGTTTATGACTAGAAGAAACCCGTCAGGACCATTACTTTTTGACGAAGAAATCAATCGCACAATTTGTAGAAACCAAAGAGAAATAATGCGAAGCTTAAGATACACAGAGAACAAGCAAGAAGACGATACTCAACCTCCAACCGATGAGATGGCTGAAAACCAAGGTAATCATCTACCTCCTGCAATTGCGGCTAATCAAAATCCTGCTCCACATACTATGTATGATTATGCTAAACCTTCTCTAACAGGAACTGAATCTAGCATAGTTAGACCGACTGTAGCTGCAAATACTTTTGAACTGAAACCTAACACAATTCAAATGATACAGCAGTTTGTTCAGTTTGATGGTTTGCAGGATGAAGATCCCAACGCTCACTTAGGAAACTTTCTGGAATTTTGCGATACATTTAAAATCAATGGCGTTTCTGATGATGCCATTCGTCTTCGGTTATTTCCTTTTTCATTGAGGAATAAAGCTAAACAGTGGTTTGAACTCATTACCAAAAGGGTCAATTACTACTTGGGAACAAATGACCGAAAAATTTCTACTAAAATATTTTCTGCTAGCTAAAACGGCTAAGTTACGTAATGATATTTCTTCTTTTGTGCAGATGGACTTAGAACCACTTTACGATGCATGGGAGAGATACAAGGATCTATTGTGAAGGTGCCCTCACCATGGGTTACCGTTTTGCCTTCAAGTACAAACATTCCACAATGGTCTGAATCCCTTGACTTGGGAAATGGTTGACGCAGCTACTGGAGGAGCCATCAACAACAAAACACCTGAAGAGGCTTATGAATTCATTGAAGAAATTTCACTAAATAATTATTAGTGGCAAGTCATGAGGACTAAGCCAACAAAAATGGTCGGCATTTATAACATCAACTCAGTTACTATGCTGTCAAATCAGGTAGAACTTCTCAATAAAAAGATTGATGGTTTACTTGTTTCTACACAGGTACATCTAGTAATGAGGTGTGACTCAAGTGGAGGAGGTGTGCATACAGAATACCAATCCTTCAATCCTACAACCGAAGAGGAACAAGTCAACCATATGGGTAACAATAACTTTAGATCTCAAAATAACCCATACAGTAGTACTTATAATGCAGGTTGGAGGAACCACCCAAATTTTTCCTAGGGTGGTCAAGGGAATCAAAAGCCACAAAATCCTAAGGGTTTTCAAGAGTCACCTTATCAACAAAAGAAGAAATTGAACCTTGAGGAGATGCTCTCTAAATTCATCTCGGTGTCAGAAACCCGTTTCCAAAATACCGAGACAACACTTAAAAATCAACAAGCATCGATCCAAGGACTCGAAACTCAGATAGGCCAGCTATCCAAACTAATCTCTGAACGACCACAAGGTAGCTTACCAAGCAATACTGAACCTAACCCAAGGGAACACCTTAACGCAATTAGTACTCAAGATAAGGAAGGATTCATTGCGCCTGAGCCGGAATTGATGCAAGAAACTGTGGTGAGCAAAGGTAAAAGTGAGGTAAGTCATAACAAAACGGTGAATGAAGAATATAAACCTCGTGTCCAATATCCTAACGCAACAAGAAAAGACCGCTCAGATGAACAATTCGATAAATTCCTTAAACTTTTAAAAAAATTACATATTAACTTACCGTTTATTGAAGCTCTGTCGCAAATGTCGAATGCAATGAAATTTTTAAAAGAGCTTTTAGTAAATAAGCGGAAGTTGGATGAAGCGTCGCATGTGGAGCTAAACGCAGTCTGCTCAGCTATTCTACAGAATAAGCTACCCCACAAATTAAAAGATCCAAGGAGTTTTACAATTCCTTGCTTAATTGGTAGTTTAGATATAAATCATGCATTAGCTGATTTAGGGGCTAGTATTAACGTCATACAAAATTTTTAAGCAACTAGGTCTTGGGAAACCCTAAACAAACTAGGATGAGCATTCAATTGACAGATAAAACTATAAGATTCCCTAAGGGTATTATTGAAGATGTACTAGTGAAAGTTGATAAGTTTATATTTCCCTTTGATTTTGTTGTTCTAGACATAGAGAAGGATAATAACACCCCTTTGATTTTAAGGAGGCTTTTTTTAGCAACTGCTAAAACAATTATTGGTGTTGGCATAGGTGAGCTTACACTTCATGTGGGAGACGAAACGGTCACCCTTCAAGCTTGTAATTCTGGCATCACATCAAACATTGAAGGTAATGGTCTACACCAATCTACTAAAACTGACAATATGACTTTGTAGAAATTGAGCTTCAAAGAAGTTCACGAGCCATGTTCCAAAACTAATAAAGGACACATTCATGAAGAACGAAGGCTACGGATAGAGGAGATAGACGAATGGCGAGCATATAAACCGAGAACACACGATAAACAGAAACTACGCCAAAATGAGCCTGATACCTCTCTAAATCAACTTAAGGTTGGTGATAAAATCTTACTAGATGCCGCTGATCCCCACATTGTCACTACCACACCGAATGAGGAAATCCCTCTTACGATACTCAGTATTTTTCCATTCGGTACGGTAGAGGTGAGTCACCCTAAGTTCAACACTTTTAAGGCAAACAATACCCGATTAAAACCCTATTTTGATGAGATTGATAGCAGGAATGGGGAGTATAAACTCTTCGAACCACCCTGACCATTCACTAGAAAGGTAAGTCGAGCTTAGACTATAAATAAGCGGTTCTCGGGAGGCAACCCGAGCATTAGCATATTTTGATTTCTTTATTTTTAATTTCTAACACTTTAAATCATTAATTTTATCTTTGAATTGCAAAGTTTTTCAGCACACACGGCCAGGCACACGAGAGTGCCTAAAGCCGTGGCCAAACAGGGGAAGAGACACGGCCGTGCGATACGGCCATGTGGAAGCAGGACATGATTTCCCCAAAACACGGGATGCGATAAATCCCCATGGTCGTGCGACATGGCCGTAGGTGAACTTGATAGGTGAACACGGGCATGGGAATAGAAAAACACGGGCGAGCCAGGGGCAAGGGTCGATTCTGTTTCTTTGACACGAGCATGAGACACGCCCGTGCCGTTAAGTCGTGGACAACAATACACGAGCATGGTACCCTAACACACAAGCGTGGGAGAAGCGAACAAAGATAGGCACGACCATGCGACATGGTCGTGTGCCACGCACGTCCAAGACACACGGGCGTGGGATAGTAGACGGGCACGACCTAAATCGCAAAATTCAAAAAACACGGGCTCACCTTTAGGGTACACGGGCGTGGCCCTAGGCCGTGTGGCCCTTCCCTATATAAGCAAACCACTGTTCATCTTCTTCCCCCTTTCAAAACCCTAGCCGAAATCTCCCCTTCTCCACTCTCTAACCCTTATTCCGGCTACCATTCCCCAGATTCTCATTTCCCCAACTTCCAAACCATCCTAAAATCCACTCCCCCTGCATTAATCCTCACTTTCTAATCTCTTTTCCCTCTATTTCCCCTCCACACGGATGTACCCCCACGCCACATGCCCGTGCTCGCCTCCAACACGCCCGTGCGCCACCCTACAGCAGCTTTTGGTTCACTTTCTCACCCTTGTTTTTCCAATCTGTGTTGCTACATTGGTATTCTTTATGCCGTACACAGATATTGTTACTGTTACCAATTTGTTCTGAATAATTTAGGAATTTGCTTTAAGTATTTTCTATATTTGAACTGTTAAAGATACTAAATAGCATATACTAATTTTAGGATTCTTGCTTAACTGCTGATGCATCTTTGATTCCAGTAAATGTTTCTGAATAGTCATATAAAATTTTCACCTCTCGCTTGATATCGTTAAATGTTAACACATCTTGGAACTATTGTCATAAGATTATATCAATGCTCGTACATTTTCAAATACATTATGTCATCATCGAGAGGCAAGAAGGCCGCGGTCCGATCCTCAAAAAGACATAGGGGACTGGGTTCTTCCTCGGTACGTGCTACAGCCGAAGTTCAGCACCCGTTCATTGAGTTTCTGCAAGCTTCGCAGGAGGAGCTATTTCAGATACTACGTGCACGACCCTTCACTACAGGTCGTTGCATCGATTGGGCTACCGTGGAGCAAGTCCAGCTAGCTGATGCCATCCGCGCCCTCCTGTCCACAGACCCATGGAAACGGTTCTTCGCATTACCGAACCCACTTATTTAGATCTAACTTTAGAATTATGCTCTACTTTTCATCTACAGGTGGTGATGACGAACAATGATGACCCCAGTACCATTCAATTCCGATTAGGCAGTCTAGTTCACGTGATGAGTGTCCCAGAGTTTGGAGTCGCTCTGGGACTTTACACCGATGAGTTTATGGAGGAGAAGGACATGAATGCACTACCCTTCCTTGTGTTGGAAGGCTTTGGCACCACTCTCTTCCACCTACGACCCCAGCCGCTCGAAGGCCTCAGCTCTCGCCCCTTTCCTACGCTATCTCCATGCCATATTGGCACACACCTTGACCGGAAGGAGAGAGAGCACCAGCGTCGTTAACACCCACGACGCCTACTATTTATGGTGCATGACGAATGCACACGTGACTGACTTGGCATACTTTATCACTTTCACCATTTGCCATCAGACCGAGCGGCATTGGAAGGGAGTAATCTCTATCGGCCCCTACATGACGCGCGTTGCCAAACACTTCGGCCTCCTCAACACCGTGGCCAGTCATCAGCGCTTACACTGATAGGTCAGATGTCCCTACAGGTTATCATGACTATGTTACACATGAGGATGATCGAGTGCCAATGTGGGACCGATCCTCCTCAGTACTGTTTCACTCATGCCATTGACGAGGAAGATCTTGAGGACGTTCCTGATGATGTCCCCCCACAGCACGAGGAGCCTTCTACCACGCCACATAGTGAGCGACCAGTTCATGCGGCTGCTTCATTGGCACACCTTTTCGACCGACTCGCTCACTTCGAGCAGTATTGCACTACACAGTTCGAGATGATTCACGAGCGAGATCGGTGATGTGATAGACAGATGGACGACATGCAGGCCATGATGCAGCAGCTGTGCCAGCACTTTCACATCGCTGCTCCAGCGCCACCACTTGAGGGCCCCACTGACGAGGATCATTGAATCCTCCTATCTTTTTATTTTTAATCTCATTTCAATTTTATTATTTTCTCTTGAATGACATATCTATATTAGTAAATTTCACTTTCTTCATTTTTCTGGTGCTTCTAAAAAGTAATCCCACTACGCTCTCTTCCACACCCACTCTTAATAAGCTCTTCATGATTCTACAGACTTCCAAGTAAACCTGCTAGGAATATTTTACGGAATGAGGAAACAAATAGGGAACAATACCTTCTAAGTGCCATGTTCAACAACCCAATTTCTTCATCTAGCCAAGAACAGTGGCAGCTACCACTTTCCCCAAACACTCCAGCCTTAGAATCAAGCTCCGCATCCACATAACAGGGAGTTTCACCTCTTTCCCTCTTATGATTTTCTTTATTTTGAATATTCTATATTTGTACATTGAGGGCAATGTACATCTTAAGTGTGGGGGGTGAACATGAACATGATGCCTAACTTTTTGCATTATTCTCAAATCCTTGAATTTGGTCTTGTGCTTAAATGATTTCTCATAATATTGATCGAATGAATTTTGATTGATCCATAATTATTGTTGATATGTCATGAATTAGATCATGAGAATTATGTATGATTACTTGATTATAGGCCATTAGAGAATCGAGCATGATAAATTGATATTTTGAGAACTAAAATTTTTAGATTATTTTCCTAAATTGAGGTATTATCTTGAAATCTTAAGTATAAAGGAATGACATCACAAACCCAAATTTTTGTTGAGATTTTTGAGCCTTTTGAGCATATAGCTTTCTTTCTTGCTCACTTCTTTTGTAGTTTGAGTATGTCAACATTAAACTGTTATTCTAGAACTTGCTTCGATTATACATGTCGAGATCACACGTATGATTTGATATACTGAGATGATAAAGGCACTTAGGATTTAACCCACTTACTCCATAAGAAGTCTTCCTACATAATTAAACCCTTAGTGAACCCCCTTGAGCCTACTAACCTTTTTTATTGATTAACCCTCATCATTAACCCATTAACCCATTATTGTTGAAACCCTCTTACTTAATTTACCTTTTTTATCGAGATTAAATTTAATATTGTTACCTCACTATGTTCACTATTTTTTGTTACTGAATCATGAAGTATGATTTCTATATTGTATTAACTTAACTTGTTCTTAAAAAAAAGAGAGCTCATGTAATATAGTTTTAGATATTTGTTGTGATTCAGTAATTAAGTTTTTGATAGTGGGGTAATATATTGAAATTATCTCGATCCTAACCTTTTTCTTTTCAGCTTGTATCCATACCCGTAACCTAAACCCCGTTACAACCATGCAAAGACCTTTTTATTTGTGTATCATATCATTTACAAGTGGTGGAGATTTGATTTTCATGCAAGCCTATGGTAATAACTTCTCATGTTAGACAAATCGAGTGCTTAACCTTGAACCTTAAACACTTTGAGTGATTTGAGTAAATCTTTAGTGAGGATGTCATCTCTTGTATATTTAGGACTAAAGTTAATTACTTAGAGGAAGGAGATTACCTATGATTTTATTATCAAAATATTCGATTTAGATTGTTTGAGGCTTTTAATGCCCCTATAGTTGAATTCTCACTGTATGATTTTCCGTGGAATAATTTGTAACATTATCAGTAATGATTATGTGATTGAAAGGAATGAATTCTAATAGTAAATCAGAGTTTTGCTTGAGGACAAGCAAATGCTTAAGTGTGGGGTAATTTGATAAACGCCAAATTATACATATTTTTACCCCAAATACTTAACATATTTATGGATGTTTATTACTAGATTTGTGGATTTTGGTGCTCTTAATCCAGTTATTTCATGTTTTGTACTCAGGAGAGCACCAAGAGTCAAAAAGAGCCAAAAACGAGCAAAAAAGGGACAAAAGAGACCAAATCAAGAAGATGACACAGCCTAAGCCTTGTCACACGGGCAGCTCACACGCCCTTGTCTTTCGAGGGTGTCGACCAAGGCTTTCACGATTCACACGGCCTGGCCATTGACCCACACGGCCGTGTGCAATTTAACGGATCGAACACGGCCTAGCAATCACATCACACTGCTGTGGTACACAGGAGTGTCCCTTTTTCAAGAAGCTATATTTTACACGAAAAAGGATACTTAGGAGGAAGAAAGCCAATCCAAAGCCTATATAAACACCCTAAGTATGACTTAGAGAGGGGACCTCCCTCCAGAACTTTTCTGGAGTACAAAACCACACGTCGGGAATTACTTGAAGGAAGCCAGACGATCCATCCCAAAAGTCGGAGCTACTTCAAGACTGAAGATCTCTCTCAGAATTCCTTCAAGGGTTTTAGAGTTTTCTTTATGTTTTGTTATTTTCATAATTTTGAGATGTACTCTTATTTTATTATGAACTAAACTCCTTAGATACCTAAGGGGGTTGAAACCTATGATGGATCTTGTTATTATTATCTGAACTGTATGATAAATACTTGATTTGTTCTTAAATATGTGTTCTTAATGCTTGAGTTAATATTCCGGGTATTGATTCATGATTTGATGTGCTTATGCAGAGAAGCAAAAGTCCCTGTCTAAGAGTAGATTTGGCATGATTAAGCGGAGTTGATCGAACGCGTAAAAATAGGGTTACGAGATTTTACCGGATTAGGGTGAAACTTAATATGGGAGCCCATAGATCGATTTACTGCTTTCCTAGGGGTTTTAATTAAGAAAGAGATTTCAATTAATTCAACCGAGGGTTAGATGTTATTAGTCTTGAAAGAGATAATAATATAGGTTAGGGAGTCTCACGGATCAAGTCAAGTGAATAAATTGTCTGGTTCAGAGTTAGATAACAAGTGAAATCTAGGTGGATTCCTCCTTGGGACAATTACTTTTCTTCAAGTCTTTTTCCAAAATTTTCTCTTTGCTTTAGTTTAATTAGTTAATTAGTTTAGTTAATTAGTTTAATAAACAACCCCTCTTTATTTCTAGGTTAAATAATAAAAAGATAGTTATTACTAGTACTTTTGGTTCCCTTGGGTACGATATCCCAGTCTTGCCATTACTATACTATTGTTCGATAGGTGTACTTGCCTACATCGCAATAATAGTTAGTCTAGGTTTGATATTCATTATAAGTATTTATTACTTGTTACGAATCACGCGATCAATAACTATCAACAATTATTCATTTTTCATCATCAAATATTCAAAAGCTTAAGCATTCATCAATGGCACTTCACAAGAACATTGGCAACTTCAAAAATTAAGGCATGGACTAGCTAGAATAGAAAGCAACAATCTCAAAAACATAAAAATCATCAAAAACCGAGCTCAAAACACTTACCAATTAAGCTTCCAATTGATCGAACCCTAAAATGAACTAAATGTTTTCTTCTTCCACCATATTCAGCCAAGGAAAGATGAAATGAAGCTTAATTTTGGTTTTGTTTTAATTAATATAAATTGTTTTATTTAATTACCAAATTAACCTTAGTTAAAAACCATTAAAAACATCCATTTAATGCTCATTTATGTCAAATTCCATTTTCAATGGTATAATATCATCATAAGGATCTTTCATTTAATAAACCACAGCAATTAAGCACTTTAAACAAGTAGAATGCAACTTTTGCATTTTACGCGGTTTAGTCCTTTTTCTCAAATTGAGCTATTAAACGATAAAATTAACTCACGAAATTTTCACACATATATAATCACATGCTATAAACACATAAAATAACATTAAGATAATTTTTTCCGATCTTGAATTTGTGGTTCTGAAACCACTGTTCCGATTTAGCGAAAACCGGCCTGTTACACCCACGTCTCTGCCCAAGTGGACAAAAATAGGCCATTTACCAAGCCATTTTGCCACCCATTTTGCAAATACCTATACATGATCATTTGATACCATTTTAAGACACAATTATGCAGCCAAAAGTCATCAACCAATACACAATCTTACTATAACCATTTCAACCAATTCAATACTCAATTCAATGCCATTTACCTATTCAAATACCTATTAATTCAACTTTCCTTACTATACATAATTCACAGATATATATTTCATTTAGTTAAACCATTCCAAACATACATTATCAAGCACCAATTCACAAGCTTATAACTTCCCAAATTACCAACTTCAAACACACAATATAAGTCAATTACCCAACTCAAAGTAGAACCATTTGCACATATATAAACATCATCAAGTTCATCATCTTATGCCAACTCAAACGGATAAATACCTGTCCATCAAACATACCAAAATGACACAAGCCTATACATGCCATATACCAAATATACACTTCAAAAGTACCAAAATAGATTTCCGATAGTGCGATGAAGTCTCTAACGATCCACGGATCCGAGCTAGTTTCGTAAAACTAGAAAACATCGAAAATTAAACAAAGTAAGCTATAAAGCTTAGTAAGTTCATATGTAAATATGAAATAATCACAACATTCATTAACATTCCAAAATGGATAACATAATTATCATTTAAAGCATCAAACAATGAGATAATATAAATTTTATCCATATCATAACTCATAAGTTCTCAAGTTCTTCTAACTCATTACTTGAATTAGTTTTCCATACATATCATACCGATACTTATCTATTTCTCAACAATTCTCTTATCAAACCACTTTGGCTTATAAATGCTTACGATACAATACTTTGATTTTCCGATGCCATAGTCCAACTATGGTCTTACACATACGTTGCCAAGGCCCTTCCATGGTCTTACATTTAAATGCCATAAGCCGGTTATGGTCTTATTATTTGATTTTCCATAGCCCAGTTATGGTCTTATTCAGCATCTCGTTTACTTTAACTGTCATATTTAACTAATAAAATAAATTCTATTTCAATTTCATCCTTCAAATAAATAAATAAATACACATTCAAGTTCAATTATACGAACTTACCTCGTCTACGGGAATAACTGAACGGACCGACTATTCAATTACTTTGCTTTTTCCCCGATCTAAGTCTGAATTCCTCTTTTCTTGATTTGTAAGTAATCAAAATCAACTTATTTATTCTTCTATTTATTCAATTCAATCCAAAATACATATTAGGGCTATTTTACACATTTGCCCCTAAACTTTTACATTTTTACAATTTAGTCTTTATTACACAAAATCACAATTTCATGAAAATTCAAAATAAACCCATACTAGTCAAATTACCATAATACCCCTAGTAGCCCATAATTTTCATTTATTTCACATTTCAACCACACATTTCCAACATTTCTTAATTTAATCCCTATTATGCATTTTTATCAAAAATCACTTTAGAAAACATGAAAATCTATCATAAAAAATTCATATTTCATCTTCAAACACCAAAGAACACATAGATTCAACAATGGCAACTCTCAAATTCTTTAAGATTTTCAAAATTAAAGGTACAGGCTAACTAGATTGGGCTGCAATGATCTCAAAAACCTAAAAATCGTTGAAAATCGAGCTAAAACCATACCTTAATCTAGCATCCAAAGTGACCGAATAGAAAAACTAAAAATAACTTTCTTTCTCTTCAATATTTGGCTATCTAAGGAAGATGATAGCATCAAATTATTTTTATTTCTTTTGTTTTATTACATAATTTACTATTTTAACCTTATTAATATAACTTAAAAAATCATATCACCAAAAACTAATATGATCCATACCGCGTCACACAAGCTGTCTTTGGCTCGTCTCCTTCTGCTATCCGAACTTGATGGTACCCCGATCTCAAGTCCAACTTGGTAAACCATCTCGCACTACCAAACTGATCGAACAAGTCTGCAATGAGGGGAATAGGGTACCTATTCCTCACGGTGATCTTGTTTAGGACCCGATAATCAATACACATCCGTAATGACCCATCATGTTTCGTTTGAAATAGCACCGGTGCACCATACGGAGATTTAGATGGCCTAATGAATCTCGCATCTAAAAGCTCCTTTAACTGTTTCCGTAATTCCTCCAATTCCGGTGAGGACATACGATATGGGGCCCTAGTTGGCGGCACCATGTTGGACACCAATTCGATCCTATGATCCACCTCCCTCTTAGGTGGCAAATTCTTTGGCAACTTTGCAGGCATCACATTTCAAAAGGATTGTAATACTTGGCCCACCTCCTTAGGGATCTCACCCACGGTCTTACCAGTTTCCTCAATCTTCAAAGTGGCTAAGTAGGAGACTTCATCTCTACATACTCCCTTAGCGAATTGGATTGCAAACAACGTTTTCCTTTCCTGGCTCCCCTTTCTTGTCAATCTCATCATACATTGATGGTTCGAATCCGAAATCACTATGAAATTACCGGAAGGGCAAATCGTCGCATTAACCTGATCAAGAAAACTCAATCCAACTACAAAATCATAGTTATCAAGTGGTATTACCTTGATGGATGCCGTACCGGTCCAATCGCCAAATTGGAGTTTTACTCGCTTTGCAACCCCCTTGATTGGAACACTTTCCGAATTCACCGTCTTAATTCGACCCGGCTCATTTTCAATCTTGAGGCCAAGTTTATGCGTAGCCCCTTCGGACATGAATAAATCAGACGCACCTGTGTTGACAAGTGCATTAAACTTTTTGCCAGCTACCATGATGTCTGCAAACATCAGCCTATGACTCATCTTGTCTTCAACACCCCCTAGTATTGAACCAAGATTGTTATCCTCCACATCGGACTCCGTTTTTGCTTCCACAACGGAGAGTGTAGCCTTCTTTGGACAATCCTTAATCATGTGTGATCCATCACAATGGAAGCACCTTATAGGCCCACTCTTCCTTTTGTCCCAAGGCTTCTTACCGTTGTCATTTATAGGGGGCCTTTCTTTGTCTCCCCCACTATTTCCTTTTGGCTAGGACTTGGGCTTAAAAGACTCAGGCCTGTCTTTCTTCCCACCAAATTCAGCCAACGATTCTGTTACAGACATGGCCTTGGTAAGTTCTTGGGCTCCTCAGTGTTGCAACTCTTGCTTCACCCATGGTTTCAACCCATCCATGAAGGAAAAGAATGCCTCTTTCTCACCCATATCAGAAATTTGAAGCATGAGTTCGCTAAACTCCTACACATACTCCCTTACAGTGCCTTGTTGCGAAAGCCGACGCAACTTTACCCGAGCTTCATCCTGGCATACTCAGGGTAAAACTGTGCTTTGAACTCGTATTGAAACTCTTTCCAAGTTTCAATTTCTGTCCCACCACATCTCATATCGGAGGACCTACGACGCTACCATAATAAGGCAATGTCAGTAAGATACATAGCAGTAGTAATTACCTTAGTGGCATCATCAGCAATGCCCTTGGCACGAAAGTATTGCTCGACTCCCCACAGGAAATTGTCCAGTTCTCTTGCGGACCTTATTCCCTTAAACTCCTTAGGCTTGGGAACATCCACGCTGGGCTTGAGTATGACAGGAGCCAACCCTCCATTACCCAAAGCAGCCTTGTAGATTGTGAGTTCACCCTTGAACTTTGCAATCTCCTCTTTCAAGGCCGTTATCATAGCCTTCATGGCATTAGTCTTACCAACCATCATAGTCTCGATGGCATCATCCCTACTCGTCAGCTTCTCAATATTATCCAACACATACTCTTTGAGTTGCTTTTGCATAGACTGCAACCCATCATTGACTTTATCATTGATATCATCATCCCTCTCCTTGACATCCCCCACGAATTCTTCGAGAGTGACGACTCGATCTTCCAAAGCTGACAGTATGTCCCTCGAACAACTAGCTTTCCTAGCCCTCCCATGAGTCTCCATTCCATCGACATTCTCAGCAGCTTCTTTCGACATCGTTCAATGGTGCCTTTGAATGCTAGCTTGGATACCAACTGTCACGGACTTAGAGTTTTCCCAAGCAATCCGTGCGGCCTTAAGCGTTTCTCCGCTCAAAAATGCCTAAGTCAGCCTATCTTACAACAATTGAAGATTCAATAGAACTCATCTAAAGAACCCACGAAGAACAGCAGAAGAACGAAGTAAGAACGATCTCAAAAGATGAACAAAAGCCACAGAAAAATAAGAACACTTGAGATAAAAGTTTGAGTGAATACTCTCAAAATTCTATTGATCACTCCATGAATACAATAAGGGGGAGAGGCCTCTATTTATAGTTGAGCCTTCCTAATATCAACGGTACAGATCGAAATACATTAATGGCTAAGATCTAAAGCTATCAAGATATCAAATCTCTAAGATTACAGAATTGCATCTTCTAAAGATTACATTAAAGTCTAGGATCATATATCTTTGAAGATCCCCTTCCATATTTGCCACGCATATCTTTGAAGATTACTTTCCATATTTGCCAAGCTCCTGAGATAGGCTTTCAATCTCTCCAAGCACTGGACCAGTCTGATTGGGCCAATTAACCTCCCTCAAAAGCGATAAATCGCACAAGTCCATCATGGTTGCAAGTTCCCCTTCGCAACCCATGACACTAGTAGCTGGTTCCCTCTGAAGTTTCCTTCAAGATAGCTGGAGCCCTTAGAGAGTTCGATCGAGTAAAGCGAATGATCAGATGCATCGGGGGAGCAACGCCCTCGACCTATTCTTAGACTTTAAATAGGTAGGACGGTGCGGCTGCTTCGTTGAGCCGCGCCACGAAATCGAGAGCTCCAAGTGGGCCATTTTTGGTAAGTAGAACTGGCGATGCGGGATGAACTGGAAGCCGGGTTACGGTGCCCAACTGCGCGCTAACCTAGAACCCACAAAGGGTGTTGGTCGATTAAGACAGCAGGACGGTGGTCATGGAAGTTGAAATCTGCTAAGGAGTGTGTAACAACTCACCTGTCGAATCAACTAGCCCCGAAAATAGATGGCGCTTAAGCGCGTAACCTATACCCGACCATAAGGGCAAGAGCCAGGCCTCGATGAGTAGGATGGCGCGGCAGTCGTCGCAAAACCTTTGGTGCGAACCCAGGCGGAGCGGCCGTCGGTGTAGATCTTGGTGGTATTAGCAAATATTCGAATGAGAGCTTTGAAGGCCGAAGAGGGGAAAGGTTCCATGTGAACGACACTTG